>NW_025763486.1:0-42447 GCF_003444635.1 Morchella importuna | reverse complement strand
GTCAGATGGCACACATTTGACAAATTTTAGTGGGGATAAGAAAGCCTGGCCAATCTATTTTACCATCAGGAACATCAAGTCATCGGTCCGGAGCAAGCCCACCGGGCATTCGTTAATTCTCCTAGGGCTACTGCCAGTCCCACCTAAGCTCGGGAAGAACTCACTCGCTAATTCCGCTTTACGACGTCAGAGTCAAATGGCGCTGCATCGCGCCCTTGGGGAGATCTTTCAGAGCATTCGGGAGTGCTCTCAGGAAGGCGAGCTAATCGCATGCGCCGACGGGTACGAACGTCTATGCTTTCCGGTGTTGTCGGGTTGGATCGCTGATCAACCTGAGTATTCAAACTTACAAAATATTAGTACTAGCTCTTGTCCAAGATGCGAGGTGGAATTCCACAGTCTTGGGAGCACTCGCCGGAGCCCTACGCGCGATCACGAGGATTACCGGGAGAGGGTAAAGCTATTCAGGGAGAACCCGGGAAACCTGGGACCGGTGGAATACCTTGTCGCGAGATCAGTAAAGACACTCTTCAATGCTTTCTGGGGTATGCCGAGGGTTAATCCATACGATCTCAACAAACCGGACATTCTGCACAATATCTACCTAGGGATGTTGAAGCACATGATGGAGTGGGTTCAGGCTTTCTTGAAGAAGCACAATCGATTGGAGGAATTTGACAAGGCTTGGGCCTCGATTGCGCCTTACCCTGGACTGGCAGTACCGAACAAGGCATATCGTGCCACAACCCAATGGCAAGGGAAGGAGATGAGAAATCTGGGGCGGGTCGTTCTTGGAGCACTCGCGGCTGCTTTGAGAAACCCGGGGGTGGCTGTCAGGGGCGACTTCGCAAAGGCATTGAAATGTGTACGAGGCTTAATCGACTTCCACTTAATGGCGCAGTATGGGAGTCATACGACGAGCACACTGAATTATTTGGAGAGCTATCTCGAGGATTTCCATAAGCACAAGGATATCTTTTTAGAATTCCGGGCGTACAAGAGGACGGTTAAGGATGCGAGAGATCGGACAAAAGCTGTGAAGACCTCAGGCTCCCAGAGCGCTCAGCGAGGTTTGGAGGAGATTCGCGAGATACGGGAAAGGTCTCACTTCAACTTCATCTAATTGCACGTGTTAACGCACTATCGGGAACATGTCGAGCGCTTTGGGAGCATTCCCCAGTACTCCACCGACATCAGCGAACTCGCCCATGTACGTCAAATAAAAGAGGCATACGGAAGCATCGAACAAGGTCGATGCTGCAACGCAGATACTGGACTATGGGGGGCGGCGGTTGGCGTTAGAGATTCGAATGCTGAATCTGAAAGACATTGTTGGAGGTCCTGAGAGCACTGACGACATCCTTTGGAGCCATCGAGATAACCTGAAGGAGTTACTTGAGATTTTTAAAATCGAAGACCGGAAAAAAACACCAAATGAACGATCCATAGTAGAAGGCCGACTGCCTCTAAGGCGTCTTTGCAACCCCTCCACGAAATCGGAAAGACTTTTCAATATTGCGGATGGACTGCAAATAAGCCATACCACGTTATATCGCCTGATAAAAGAGTATGCAGAGGATGCGGGATGCTCTCAAAGCTTTGCCGGAAGCTCTGAGAGCATTTTAGAGCGCCGGGTGGAGATGTTCACATGTTTGCAGGTTCCGATACCAATCTTCCAAAGACCTGAGGTGTACGAGGTTCACAATATCAGGTCTACGGGAAACGCAGCTTTTAGGAAAGGGAAAATAAGAAAGGATTGGGTATGGGTGTCGGTAGCGTCCTCAGAGGAGTGGGGAGTATTTCGGGGACGCTTACCAGGACGTGTCGAGGCTTTGTTCAAGCTGCGGGACAGTGGGGGGCGAGCACATAGACTATGTATAGTGGAGCTACTCGAGGCAAAGGATCGTGGTATCGCTGATAGCTCACATGGGCTCCTGAAGGTTTGTAGGAGGAGGAGGAAGAGGATGTGGGTCGTTAATATTCGGAGTATATTGGGAATGGCCTATTTGTTTGAGGTGGAGACTGGTAATTGGTTGGTAAATACTAGGATAGACTTGCGTACGTGGAATGAATTTAGTTGAATACTTGTAAAGCCGTGAGGGCATTCTTGAGTGCTCTAGGAACGTTAGACCCAATTGGACTCTCTAATTCAAAATTCGTATCGTTCTGCTATGCATGCGGATTGGAAGAAGGAGGTAAAGTTTCGGCCGCTCAGTATCTGAGTCTGTCTATCCAGCAAGCTCGCTCCAGGAGGTCAATGCCAGTCCATGTTTGCTGCTTATGCATGGACATTGAGCTTTTCAGACGAGCCGTACCATGGCCTCAACCTCAAGGCTAATTATGCCTTTCACGAATCGACAGAAACATACACGTCCGTCAAAGGTTGGGTAGTCGTCACCAGTATACAGGACAGTGCTCGTATCAGTATCCTGCGACTGACCGTACAGCGGCATTGAGGATACCCACGTTAGATATCTTTTGAGGGACTGGTGCGGCCTTCCTATCCTTTGAGGACGGTGTATCAATCCAAAGAAGCCCAAATGAGGGTTGCCTCACCTTGAGTGGGTATGACGAATGCCTCAGCTCTGTGAGCATTGGTGAGTGCTCTGGGAGCACTCGCGGAAGCCCTCGCGGGAGCGTTCGTGGGAGCGTTCACGGGAGCGTTCGCGGGAGCTTTCGCGGGAGCATTCGCGGGAGCATTCGCGGGAGCATTCGCGGGAGCATTCGCGGGAGCATTCGCGGGAGCATTCGCGGGAGCATTCGCGGGAGCATTCGTGGTGCCGTGAGAGCATTCGCGGTGCCGTGAGAGCATTCGCCGTGCCGTGAGAGCATTCGTCGTGCCGTGAGAGCATTCAAGAAAACTGTGAGAGCATTGGGAAGTGCTCGCGTGTACTACTGACGTAATCAAAAGAAGCAAAAGTTCCTAGGTGCTGTGGGCGGAGTCACTCCATCCTAGCGTCTCCGGAGGGAGATGGAATCTGATGGCGGCCCAGGCGACCAGAGCATTGACGAGTGCCCTCCGGACGTGAGCCATATCTCCTGGCGGTCCCAGAGAGTGGGACGGTCCTACGGCGGAGCCTGGCGCGAAGGTTGTACTCTGGCGGTGCCGGACGCGCTGGGCGCTCGTGGCGCAGAATGCCCACCAGGACGTAGGGGCTGCGCCCTGGGTAATAGGCGAGCTTGCTGATGTAGTGAGTATTGCGTAGGGTACAAACTTGGTACTAGAGATCGGTATGGGAGCCTACGATAGCAGTCCTGAGGGACTCTAGCGTTGGTAAGGGTTAACAGAACAAGGGAAGCAGCAGCAGGGTGATATTCTTGAGTAAAAAAGATGAAGTGATATTATATAGTAATAGACAACTTGGGTACAGAAGACGTTAGGTATCAAAAAAAAGAATAGAAAGAGAACAGAGGCGAGGGTGAAACCTCCTAATATACCGAAAGACATCCCAGTTATAATAAATCCAGAGTAACTCATACATTCGGAACTAACAGAACCCGATAGAACTCAATAGAATCTTTCCGAATAGTCCAACTACTCATAACCCAGTGTATTAACTAATCGATGAATGTAACAGTATCAGTACAGATGTCAAAATGCAAAGTTAGTTGCATACATATATAGGTATCAAAGTATGTAGGAGGGAAGTTTGAAAGTAGGTTTCGAGATACAAGGTGAGATAAAAGGGAGGTAGGCATTGAGGTATGAGGTTAGGTAGCAGGTGAGATAGCGATGAAGGTGGGGATTCTCGAGACCTAATTGGTACATTCTAATGTAATTTCCACAACCTTATCTAATAGAGACTACCTAGGGTACATATCAAATTTTTGAAGATATAGATTATCAAAAAATAACTGATTGTCTCTGATATCAGGAAACATTGTCATGCGAAGTAACACGCATTACAGATTGGCAGTATCAGTGATATTAGTACTTTGTTAATCGATTACTTCTCACCACCACAATTTTTGCTGAAATTATATCAAAATCAAAACTAATTACCTTATCTTTCACGAATCGACAAAAACGTAGCTGTAAATTAATGATTGGCTAGGTGTCAACAGTATACTGTACTGTACACATATCAGTATCTCGGTACTGACCGTACAATGGTATTGTTGATACCCATATTAAATCTCAATTGAGGGACTGGAGGCTTCCAATTTCACGAAGATGTACCAATCCAAATGAGGCAAAGTGAAGATTATCTCATTTTGAGTAGGTATAACGAATGCTTCAGAAATTGGGGTGGTCAGTCCTATGGTAACACTTACAGAAACAGTGAGGAAACAGCCATCAGCGAAAAACGGGTTTCGCCTGAACGAATCCTCGCTCCCAGTTGTCAAAATTGACCTTCCACCCCCAAAACCTCGTATATTGCTCACAAAACCTCATCCCGCCGTCACCAAAATCCGATACGTTGTGTTTTGTCGACTAGTAGGCATACAAAATATGATATCTCGTCTTATAACGCATGATAGATGTCCGAAATATGACCCCTTACCGTTTGACGCCTAGTCGACGTTACAAATATGACACCTCGCGTCTTGACGCCGCACTGTCTCCCAAAATGCAGCTCACTGTTGCGAATCGGCGTAAGTCCTGGCGCGAGCCCCTCAGCTCGCTAGTGAATTCTGTCAGAGTTGAAATCCTAAGGATTCCCAACTGTTTACTCACCGGCCTACCTGTCTACCTGCTGCGTTCCTGCCTATCTGCCTACCTTCCTCTCGAGGCCTACATCAACACCTACCTCTTACTAGCGTCGACACCTACCAACGTCGACACCTACTTCCTACCCGCAGCGATGCCTACCTACTACCTGAAGCGATGCCTGGATACGTATTTACCTACCTGTATTTTGTCGCCTGTACTGACACCGCTACAGACTCCTAAATAGCCCTAGATACACACGCAAATTGATACCATATTCCATGTAATTCGCAGCAAATCAAGGCCTGAATTGAGACCCAAAATGATGACTAATTGCACCAATTCGAAACCTAAATCAGCATCAAATCTACACTCAAATAGACGACTAACGGTGCACAAAATCAACGTCAATTAAGCTTCTAATGGTTAGGTAGGTATGTAAGCAGGCAGGTAAGGGGTAGTCAGGCAGCAGGCAGCCAGCCAGTTAGCGCACGGAGGTAGGTATGCAGGCAGTCAAGCGTGAAGGTCGGCACGCAGGCAAGGAAGTGCGGAGGTAGGTAGTGTGCTAGAAAATATGTACATAGAGAATTATATATATATATATACGAATATATGTTACTGGCGCGCGGAAACAATATCTAGTTGATTTACCGTTTGCCGAGTGATATCATTCTACCAACAAAAACTGATAGCGAAACCCGTTAATCGGGCCAAGGATTCTAGATTGAAGACAGCAGGAGGTGACTTTGCATCAAAACGTGTCGCGAGGACGTCCTTTGGCAAAGAGTCGCACTGGCTACGTTTCGGTGCGCTCCAGCGTCCGTCTACAGGCAAGTAAAAGTCTTGGTGTATCTGGAGAATCTGGGGCATCTCAGGCCCACAGGTGCCGCAAAACGAGATGTCATTTTTGTCTGATTGCCATATGCTTTAAATCATTTTGAAATAAGTTTTGCAATACTGTATTTGAAATAATATATATTATTTTAAATGCGTATTTTCAAAGTATGTCAGTAATACACTTTTGTTTAAATTAGGTAATATTTTGTTACATTAAATATTTAGAAATTCGTAAAAACAAAATGCATGAAAATTGATAATTCCAATTGTTTATGAATACTTCTGTATCAATTATACATATATAGAGTTTTGTTTAAAGTATTCTAATATTAACATGAATTCGATTATTTTGTTAATCTTGCAGTTCATGCATGCGATTGGTAATGGTTGCCCTATAATGATACTGTTAATATAACGTATATATAATCTACATTCTCATCCAAATCCTTACTTACCTCTCAATCCTCTCAAAGAAATTCCAAACACCAAATACATTTTCTGAGATTTCAGTTCTGCATATTTCACAAAATGATTTCGAACAAAAAATCAGTTAACAGTTTCCAACAACGCCAAAAGCAAGCCAGAATTTACAAACAGATGTTACCATTATGTTTGCATGATTCTGATGATTCTGTACCAAAAAGCCCAAAAAAACATGAGTTGAAAATAGAAGTTCCAACAGGAAAAAAAGCAAGGAGAAAAATAACCAATTCCAACTCAACTTTGATTGGTAATTTAGTCTCCAATACAATTCGAATTCAGCTTACTGATAATAAACAGGTAACAACAAAGTATCCAATCCAGTATTAGCAACAAGTTCAACAACAGTATTGCAGAATTCCGAAGATTTGAGATATGATATCACAAATCCCAAATACGATATTACAGATACCAATACTGCAATAGTATCTCATGCAAAATCAATCCCTTTCTCTGCAAACCTTTTGTTAGATATTGAAAGAGGTAATTATATATAACAACTTCGAAATAATTCTATTGTATGATTTACTCATTCATTTCAGATCTCTATGATATTTCAGAATCAACTCGAATAATACATATCCCGGATTCAGCTCAATCAGATTCCTCCATTTTCAGTTCGACTGATTGTAATACTATTTTCGATGAGGATGAGGAGGGGTATGAAGAGCAGGATAAGGCAGAAGGTACCGATATAAAGTCGAAATAATTCTATTGTATGATTTACTGATTATTCATTTCAGATTCCAATTATATTTCATTATCAACTCCTACAATACATATCCCGGTTTCAATTCAATCAGATTCCTCCTACATTTTCAGTGGAACTGATGATGAGGAGGAGGAGGAGGAGTATGAGGAAGAATTTGGGCTGGGAAAAGCGAATGAAATCTCAGATTTGGAAAAACAACAGAGGGAAAGTACAGTAGAGAGGGTGGTGGATTTTTTGGTACAACAACTGCACAGTTTCCAAGGATGTGGGAAAGAGAAACATTCGCAACAAAATATCGAGAGTGCTAAGCAGTCAAAAGCCAAAATTCTCCCACCATTGGGAATCACACCCCAATCCTTTGGAGTTGAAATCCCATATGTTTTGAACAAGGCGTCATTTTATAACAGTGCGGAAAACAATCTTACACCAAATGATTTCAGAACAGTTTTTTGTGGTATTTCAAAACCAACAGGCTCTCCTCCACCCAAAATCTCATTTGCATTGGAACCCATAACAATTCAAAATCGAGAATTGCAAATCCATACTATGTTTGACATTGATAGTGTATTGGCATTACCGAAATCTTTGGCTGTTGCAAAAAGAGGATTGAGAGTTTTTTTCTTTCCTCCCAGACATCTCAACATTCAACAAAACCTTCACATACACCTTTCTGTTACCAACCCAAAAACGAAACGAAATAATACACTTCCAATTCACAAAATCCCACATCTCATTTTGGGCAGAATATTTCAATTTACTGAATTGAATATTTTTATTTTCTTCCCCAATCTTTACCACCCAAACAAGGACAACAATTTCCTAACAGACAAAGAATTGGAAAGATTTTATGATTCTGTATTTTTCCCTGCAGTTTATGAATGTTGTCCTCCAGATATACTTCAACATCTACCCTCCTCAATGGAAAAGGCAAAACTCAATGCACATGCGGCTGGTACAGAAAACAGATCAAGAAGAACAAAAACCTCAGGCGCGACACAGTTGATTACCTACCTTATTGCCCCACAGTACTTGGATGAAATTTGGATCAAAATGAAATCAAAATGTAATAATCCGGGATTACATGATTTCAAAAATATGGTTATCATGCTTGATGGGAAGGATTTGAAATTGATAACCAAGAATGAGAATCCAAATGATTGTTTTAATTCATTTTTGGATCTCTGGAGTCACAGTTGTGATAACCAATACTTAGATCCCAAGTATACTTGGTTGGATTATGGGAAGGAATATGTGGAAAAGTGTTCTCCTTTCTCAACATTCACCAACCATATTGAGGGACCAACTATTTCAGCAACCCCAATCACCTATCTCTGGCGTAAATGTTGCCTTAGAACCTATAAAACTTTGATTTCAAAAGTGGATTTTATCAAAACCAATCAGTTTGAGTTTTACCAATGGGCATTAAGCAATGATACAGCTAGCATGTCCTTTACACCAACTCAAAAAAGTGTATTTCGAAAATCGGGATTAGTGTATTCGCAATTTTACACTATTACACATGAGATATTCAATGCAGCAAAGACATATCCATTCCAAAATGACGCATTGGAAGGGTTGGCAGTTGATCCTCATTTGAAATCCTCTTGGTTCGCAGCTGGTGGTGGTTCAAAGTGGGAAATCAATTCAGTACAGAAGGCTTATCAAACTTCTAAAATGAGATGTCATGAAGCATTGAAATCAGATGGCCTGAAGTCCTATGGAATACGAGAGGAACATCGCATCACTATGTCCTTATTGTTCAAGATCAGTCAACACCTTTCGGATCAAACACCAAAATTAATTCAGAATTCCAATCCCAATTTCGACAGGCCATTCTGGGCTCATCCCACTACTGAAATATTTGAGTATCTGAAATCAAATATCAACAAATTCGCCTTTGGATTTGAGTATACAATGGGCCTAACACCTGCAAGAACAACAGTTTCATGGGAACACACTCGTTTAATGGTGATGTTTTTGAGAATATTGAAATTCTCTTATGGAGGTGGTGATATCAGTAGAGAGGCAGGATTATGGCGTGACAAGTGCATTGGGGGCATATATGGTGATAAGGGGATGGAGGGAATGGCATTTCAAAAATCCTTACAAGAGTTTGGATATCCTTGGCTCCCATCTGAGAAAATTGATTGGAGGAAATGGAATTTTTCGGTTTTGTATTCTCAGAAAATACTATTCAACAACAACAGCCTTCACCAATCATACAAGAAGAGATGGGGTCAGGTTAAATCCATCACTGATATCCACAATCAATTCGCTGCAATACTGAATACAATCAAGAAACATTCAACAAACAAATATTACGTTTATCAGGCTTTGTTACTGTTGTCTACCAATTGTATTATCAATTTCAGACAAGAGGTGTGGTCAAACACATTGGAGGATTTTGAATGTGACGATATGGGGGATTGTTTATTGGGAAAGGTTGGGATGAGTGTGGAAGGGTTGAGGAAAAGAGTTGTGGAAGGGGTGGAATACCATTATACAGAGTCATCCAACAAATTTCGGTTTTCACCATTACAGAGGGCAGAATACCTATGGTGCTTCAATGATGGTATTGAAAGAAACAGTTGGGAGAACAAGCCTTTCAGGTTACTTTTCAAACAAATTCACACCTTTTTGGATCGAAATTTTGGGATTTCCAAAGCGAAATCATGGGCAACAAGACACTGTTACCAATTCCTAGAATATAATTGGGTTTTGCCACATCCAGTTAAAACCAGATTCTATCAAAGAATTTACACCTCAAACCATAGTGGTAGTCAGGAAAGAAAAAGAATATGGTATTCAGTCAGACAAATACCAGGAACTGAGTGGAAGACTTTTGAGAAAGCTTTAGAGGGGTCAGGGAGGAAAGGAGATTATCAAACTGGGGAACCAAAACAACTACCAATGCAGAATTTTCCAATCCCAGTTTTTATCGATTTTGGTACCAAGGATCCACTACAAATTACGGAATTGAAATCTGCAATTCAGGATTACACTATTTTGTGAGTTTTGGAATATTTCAGAAATTTAGATATGTAGGATTACCTCTAATCATTTTAATTTGTATGAGACTAATACAATTATAGATAAAATGTTTGGTATGAATAAAATATTTGTGGTTTTCATTAGGTTAACCAAATTTATAAAAACAAAAATGCTGTATTTCATTATTAAAAAAACAATTTGGTATTAGTGTATTATGAATGAAATACGTTCATCATATAGAAATATTTTATTTGTGTTTGTATATGATTAAAAATAGTCTTCGCTTTTCTATGAAGTACTAGTTATTCATATTTGACAAAGCCTGATTTTGGGAATTTATTTTGTCAGAGAACAAAACTGAATTTGTTATGTATTTCAGAATCCAAAAGCACAAACTATAGTTGACATAAATCAATCTTCAAATGAATGAAATTGATACATTACACATATGGGAACATTTACCGGCATCATTCAAATGAGTTGAACCTTTTTGAAATACTGCTAAATTTTGTATTTACAACCTTTGGTGTTCACATGGACTTAAATAACCGTATATGAAATATAAACGTAAAATCAGTTTTGGTTATAATATATATTAGTTGTAACTGGGTCAGATTTTCTATTGATCACTAAAATTCAATAGAATAGATCCGGCTGTACAAGATAGAAAACAGGTACAGATTATTCAAAGATACTATCGCTAGAACTCAATTATCTTTAAAAGCTTCGCTACCGAGTAAAATACTTGAGACCGCGAATGAAGATTAACGATATCCGATAGTTGAACGCGAATGATCATGTGTACTTATACTCCGAAGGACTCCGTTATCTACTCCTACTTCTTATTAAACTTCGGGGATACATACTGACGGAAGTGAAGCAATATTATCGCTACTTCATTTCTTTTCAAGTGTCAGTGAGTGCTTTTGGTTTCGATGGCAACCACACTGAATTAAAACCTTTGTAGTACCTACAATCTTTGTTGTTTCAAAATTGTGTCTGCATAAATAAGCTGCCGCTCGTGTATGAGTTTGATCATTGTTGTAGAAACGTCGTTTACTGTAGACTTCTGACGTATAGTCTCTGTTACTACAGGTGAACTTACAATGCTCATAGTATGCATATGATTGTTGAACACTGAGAGCTTCATTCTGACTGGCTTTCTAATCATTGGCGAGACATAGACTTGTCGGTCATTATTACCAGGAATAAATCTTCTTCCCATCGCTTATTATTAGGTTACTCTGACAGGTTGTGGCTAAACAAACTGCTGGTACTTGCATGTCACTATGTAACTAGCTTCTAACAATAACCCTCAGTATGTAACCGGGCCCTGTTTGTACTTATAGATGAAACAGTTGAAATGGCTCCGTATCACGACCCGACCGCCTCCAGCTGCCCTGTTATCGAGAAGTCTACGGAATCGTTTTATTGGTTGAAGTATGGGAATGATATTAGTTGTATTGGGTTGGGAAGGGAGTTGAGCGAAAAGTACAGTAAACGCTAAGCGCTTCGGGTTAGAATTGCGGAAAGAGTATAACGGGGGTGCTATGATGGGGCACGACCTTGACTTCGATCAGGTAGAAATGATAAAGGAAGCGAACGAGTTATGATGGGACTCGTCGGACAGAAAGATAGAGTTTGTTTTTGTTTGATCGTTATTTGTAGTCTAGAAACTTAATAACTTTAAGGGGTCTTCTCGGTAGTAAAGACCCGATGATTATGAGAGGCCACACTGGGGCACTACCGAGTTCTTTATAAAAGTTCAGTACTCTTGTTCAGGTTCTTTGTTTCTGACGGCAAAACTGCCTGTCAATAGTCGGGGGCACAGCGAGTATTTCCTATTAGGGGCGAGAGGAGTAGCTACCACACCTCGGACGAACTTCCGCCCGAGTCAAATCACGCAATCTCTGCCAAGAGCTGTTCGGGATCCTAAGAACTAGTGGAAAAAACCGACCAGATAGCAATTGCTTATTCAATTTGTTTTAGAATAGATTTGGTGTTTTGTAAAGCAAGGCTTGCTTTTAGTAGCTTGGGTTGTACTCATACTCCCCAAAGATGCACCGGGTTGAAATAGGAGGGTTCCGGCAGTTTGACGCCTTGGGGATTATTTTTTGGGTCTAAAATGTGTTTATTTTGCAGCGTTTCATCAACTCCACAACACGTTCATTAGATTAGCCCAGATTGACCCGAGCCCCGCCAGGATCGTTCCTGACGTGCTAAAGCATATTCAACGTGCTACAGCATATTTTCTGGACATCGGTTGCAAATTTATTGCACCTTAAAGGTCGACCACCAAGGTAGGGTAACTTATGTTAGGGGTTACCCTTCCTGTTTGGCATGCTTGTTCTTCTGTTCTAGTTTTACCCAATCGCCGAACTTGACTCATGAGGCTTGTTGCTCGCTGAGATCCCTACCCTCCATACTAATATAGGTACGGGCTCACCTGCCCTTGTCTTCACCCGTTGATGAAGAACAAGCTGCGGTTACCCTAGGGTCGTATGGCTCTTACTGGTAAAACAGGTATTATTATAACGGTCTGATAGTAGCCCCGTTATAAAGAGTTATCAGGGTCAGTTATGCATCAGCAAAAAATGACATGTCGTCTGGTGTCACCTGGGCGCCCAAGATGCCCCCAACGCCCCAGATGCCCTATATTCAACAAAATTTTTCCTTACCTGTAGGCCGACGCCAGAACTTACCGAAACAGAGCAAGTACGACTCTTTCTCAAAGGAAGTCGTTGCAATAGGTTTAGACACGAATTCATCTTTTAGAGTCTAACGCTGTCCCAACACTAGTATCTTTGGAATGGTTAACGTGTTTCACTAGCAGTTTGTGCTGAGAGAATGAGATCACTCGGCAAAGGGTACACCGGCTCGGACAATTTTTCTGCGCGCCTGTAACATATATTCGTCGATCTGTCTATATATTTTTCTATGTACATATCTGCTAGCACACTACCTACCTCTACATCTGACTACCTACCTACCTAACTCCGGCGGCTGCCTTGCTGCCTGTCTGTCTGTCTGCTTGCCTGCCTACGTATCTACCCCGTACCTCCCTGCCTATCCCCATTCCCCACTGCCTACCCCCTCACCTGCTTGCTTACCTGCCTACCCCCATACTTGCTTGCTTACCCACCTACCCATTTCGAGCTTAATTGACGTTGATGAAGTGCACCGTCAGTTGTCAATTTGTGCGTAGATTTGAGCATTGATTTGACCGTATATTTGATACTGATTTGGGTTTCGACTTGATGCAATTAGTAGATGTTTTTGTATCATTTTGCGTGTCAACTTGAGTGTCAATTTACTGCAATTTTGATGCAATCTGGTATCGATTTGGACTTCAATTTGCTGATATTTAGCAGTCTGTAGCGGCGTCAGTACAGGCATCAAAATACAGGTAGGTAAATACGTATCCAGGTAACGCTGTAGGTATGAGGTAGGTATCACTGCTGGTAGGAGGTGTGAATTGACATAGGTGGGAGGTAGGTCGATAGGTAGAAAGAAAGCAGGTAGGCAGCTACGCAGGTAGGTAGCAGGTGGGATCGTCAAGATGTCAAATCTAAGGTCAATTGCTAGCGAAGACAGGGCTAGCGTTAGGATTTAGGCAGATTTGCCACGGTGGGTCACCTTTTGGGAGGCGGTGCGGCGTTAAAAGGTGAGATGTCATATTTGGGATGCCTACTATCTCTTTAGTATTAGATGTCATATTCTAGTTAGTCTATCGACAACAACTAAAATTGCATTATATCCATGACTCTCAGGGAGGTCAGTAACAAAATGCATCGAGACATCTGTGCATGGTCCCTCGGGTATTGGCACTTGGCGAGGTAATCCGCAAGGTGCATTGTGTGGTGCCTTGCTTCGGACACACAAATTGCAATTCCTGACATATCGATTGAAATCTTTTCGCATTTGTTACCAAAAATACTCCGGGGTTAAGAGTTCCAATGTCTTTGCTCTACCCGGATGGACTCCTGATGGTTTATCATTATATTTCTTTAGGAGTCTCAACTGGAGGTCAGTGTCGTTCGGTACGTAGAGTGCACCTCCATAAAGTAGCCGACCATTGTTGTCTTCCATACATTCGGCAAGTGAGATTTTATTGGAATGGCGAACATCACTCCAAAGCATAGCGAGGATTTCGTTAGGAAAACTATCGACTTGGTAAACTTTTGAAAATAACTACTCCATAGTAGACATTGCTTCAGCGGATTCATTTGCTAAAGAACCAGCGAACAAACTTGGCTTTATATCCAAATTTTTCCGCTTCAGAACCAGTTGGCTCTGATGCGTCAACCGTTCATCCCGTTCTTTAGGTAGGTTACCCGACCTTGTAGTCAATGCATTTGGTTTCGCTCCTTGTTTTCCTGGTGGGAATTCAGACCAAAGAGCTTGTCGGCGATTTAACAATTTCGTCGTCGTGAAATATTCCAAATTCCGATAATCACTAAAAACTTCAATGGGGAATTGTGCTCCTTCCTGATGATGTCGCTCCTCTTCGAAACATCGCACGATCACTAGAGGTTCCTTGGAATAAATTTCATCATCACATTCCGCAGGGGAATGTTCCTTAGAAAAGAAAGCGGCCGGATGTAAAACTTATTCATCATCACGTTGCGATAGAATTCCCGCTGAAACATAGTTGGATGCATTGATTTCCACCAAAATATTTCGATCCGGATCAAAATGAACTAGAATAGGTGTCATTGTAAACATTTTTTTTGAAATTTGAAAGGCTTCCTCCTTTTTATCTGTCCATTCGAATTTAACATTTTCCTTCGTTAAAGCTGTAAGCGGGGCAACAATCCTTGAATATCCTAATATAAACCGTCCATAAAAATTTACAAATGCCACAAGTACTTGACCATCATGGAGATATGTCGGTGTAGACCATTCTAGAACATCGACAACTTTATTCGTATTCATTCTATTGCCGTTCGGGGTAAGGATTAAGCTAAGGTATTTTGTTTTTCGAAACATAAATTCGCATTTTTCGGGTTTGAGATGAACATGATTTTCGTCAAGTACTCTTAGAACCTTTTGAATATGATCCTTGTGTTCTGTAAGGGACTCGGAAGGGATAAGTATATCATCTGAATAGGCCGTCACGAATTGATCAAAATAGGGAATCAGGAAGTCATTGATCCAATGTTGGAATGTAGCAGGAGCATTCGCTAACCCAAAGGCATTACCGTATATTCAAAATGTCCATATCGAATCCGGAATGCCCTTTTCCATTTGTTTTCCTCTGCTATCCTGATCTGATTATATCCCATGCGTAAATCCAACTTGGTATAGTATTTTGCTCTCGACAATTTGGCCAATGTTTCCTTTAATAAGGCAATGGATAGCGATTTTTAATTGTAATTGCATTGAGGCCCCGATAGTCGACATATAAACGAAGAGTTTCATCGGGTTTCTTGACGAATAGTATAGGCGCTCCCGCTGGCGATTCACTATGTCGGATAATTCCCTCGGATAGATTCTACTGGAGGTAGTCCCAGAGTGCCTTCAGTTCGATTTGGGATAGGGCATATCTTGGTCCCCATTGTGGTTGTTTGCTTTCTTCTAATACGATTTTAATATCATGAAACGATCGATGTGGCGGAAGCACTGAAGCATTATATTCTTCAAACTTTATAGATATAGCGGTGGAACTCTTTCGGTATTAGCTGTTCAATATCAATGGTAGATTTTTCAGTCGCTGAAACAATGGTGATATGTTTTTCTGGTAGGGGAATTGATATGCCATGAACCGTAACTACTGTTCCGCTAAGCGAACAATGTTGACAACAGTTTCGAGATTCAAAAATAAGCAAATTTTCCTTTGGTCGAATGGTAACGTCGCATCCAAGGTATCCCCATCAGAATCGGATAATGTCCCAACTTGGTCACAAAGCATGATGCAGTCTCTCGATGGCAATGAATGTCTAACGAGACATTAACAATATGGGTAATCTTTCCTGACTTGATAGGTCTGCTGTCTATAACGCCTACATGTCGGGGTATTTTGAGTGGGGTCATGGTGAGATTGTTGTAGCGTTCAAAAGATTCATCAATAAAAGCATATCCTGATGCTCCGGTATCAATAAGCGCGTTGGTGGGTATAAAAGAATTTTTATTCTGCGAAATCGAACAAGTTACTGCAAATTGGTTCCCATCCATTTCCTCCTCTGATACCAAAAAACCAGAAATCCACATCCTAGGAAAATCTTTAAATAGTCCCTAGGCTAAGCCACTTAGTGCAGGGACAAATCTTTTCCCGACTCGTTATCGCTTCCTTCGTTTTCCTACACCCTCAATGCCGCTCCACTCATCACCAGTCTCCTTGATTAATTTCCAGTTTCCCTCGCTTGGGGGCAATCTCTAACCATATGTCTGACACCTCCGCAAGAGAAACATTGACCCTCAGCTAAGCGTGCATTTTTTTCGGTAGGGGTGGGGCGACGACGTCCTCCAGACATATCCATCGGTACATCACCTCCCGGGCGGAACGAGGGATGGTTCTCAATTGTAGGTACATCGGCTGCCGGGGCAGCAGCACAGGGAGCAGGGACGGGATTCGCTGGTGGGGGACGAGGGGCCGGAGCAGTAGTAGCATTCCAAGGCTTTTTACTTCCTCGCTTAGCTTCTGCCGCTCGAGGGCGATTATCCAACCGTTGCAAGAGCATTGCACATGCATCTACCGTCGCAGGAGTTTCATGTTGTACTATTGATTTGTCGAGTTCCGCATTAATACCTTCCATTAGGGCCTCAATGTGAGAGACTTAATGCATTCCTGACCCGGCAGCATATCTTTGAAATTCGGCAAAATATTCGGCAAAAGTTCGGTTTCGTTGGTGTATGTTCCTGAGATTCATCCTAGCTGTCCGCATGCGATCAGGGTCCCCGAACAGCGTATGTAGAATTTCATGAAACCGTAACATGGAAGGTACAGCAATGCCTTTTTCCCCGACGTATTGTAGAAACTGATTATCGGCGACACTTTCCAGTCGACTGAATGCATAGGATAGCTTAGACTGTAATGTGGGGAAGCAGTCGGCGTTTCCTAATAGCTTGATCCTCATCTGTTGCTTGAAAAGGTTTAATCTTTCTCGATAACGATCTCCCCCAAACACCTCAGGATCTGGTAGCTTCTCCCACCGCTGTGTAGTAGTCACGACGGGTGGTATTGGAGGCGCAGGTGGGGCATTATCGGCACCAATCGGTTCTTCATCAGGGGCCACCAATTCAACACCGACCCGTTGAGTGCGAGCAGCAGCAAGGTCCCGCTAGAACATCTCTCTTGCATCTCCAGCCTCCCACTCCATTTCCTGTAGGTCCGTTGCATACTGAGCAAGACCGTGTTGGGCCCGTTGGAGGAGTGAATAAGTTTCTATTCCGACATTGTTATCGACCTGTGGGTGTTCTTGAAAGAAGGTTTGAAGGGTATCGCTTAGTTGCTGATAATCGACAGGGACGTGTCACGACATTGTAGACTGTAGTGTTGTATTTGTTGGCAATAGAGAACTCAACCTAGTGTAACGGGGGTCTATAGACGTAGGGAATATAGTGCCAAGGAATACAACCGAGGCGAATACGTAGCAGTAGGTATTCAATACTATGGACTATTGGGCCACTCTACCCAGTATGATACACCAGTGGAACCCTATTACGAGACAGAGAACAAAAGTAATATTCGCGAAGTAAATACAAGAGATTGTATTAAGAGAAAAAGAAAGAAAGGAAAACATGAAAAGGCACGAGACAACGACCCTTTATATATCCAACTCATAGCCCATTGATGACTAATATTCCGTGTAACAGAAACTGAAAGAACATAACAACCACATTACAAATCCTGATTCAACTGCGTAATGGCTCCTCTTCACGATCCAATCTATCACTTTAGACGAAATGTAATATTGCTGTTACAGTAAACCTAACTACCCACAACCGAGTTTCAACCTCCAACAGATACATCTTTCTCTATTACACCTCGAGAGAAAAACTCATAACCCTAACCACCCACAACTCAGCTCCAACCTGCACGAAATACACATTTCTGAATTACAATCCCAGATGGCAACTCATAACCCTAACCACCCACAACCCAGCTCCAACCTCCACGAAATACACATTTGTGTATTACCATTCGAGAGGGACGCTCATAACCCTAACCACCCACAACCCAGCTCCAACCTGCACGAAATACACATTTGTGTATTACAATTCCAGATGGCCACTCATAACCCTAACCACCCACAACCCAGCTCCAACCTCCACGAAATACACATTTGTGTATTACAATTCCAGATGGCCACTCATAACCCTAACCACCCACAACCCAGCTCCAACCTCCACGAAATACACATTTCTGAATTACAATCCCACATGGCCACTCATAACCCTAACCGCACACAACCCAGCTCTAATCTCCACGAAATACACATTTCTGAATTACAATCCCAGATGGCAACTCATAACCCTAACCACCCACAACCCAGCTCCAACCTCCACGAAATACACATTTGTGTATTACAATCCCACATGGCCACTCATAACCCTAACCACCCACAACTCAGCTCCAATCTCCACGAAATACACATTTCTGAATTACAATCCCAGATGGCAACTCATAACCCTAACCACCCACAACCCAGCTCCAACCTCCACGAAATACACATTTCTGAATTACAATCCCACATGGCCACTTATAACCCTAACCGCACACAACCCAGCTCCAATCTCCACGAAATACACATTTTTGTATTACTATTCGAGAGGGACACTCATAACCCTAACCACCCACAATGCAGCTCCAACCTCCAACAAATACAAATTTCTGAATTACAATCCCAGATGGCAACTCTTAAATGTAACGGGTGTCTATGAGCGTAGGGACTATGGTGCCAAGGAATAGAACCGAGGTGAAGGTGTAGCAGTAGGTATTCAAGACTATGCACTATTGGGTGGCTCTACCTGGTATGACAAACCAGTGGAACCCTATGACGAGACGTAGAACAAAAGTAGTATTCGTAGAGTAAATACAAGAATTGGAATTGGATTTTATATTGCTTTGAAGTACAGGAGTTATCGCACACGGGTTCCTCCCCCATCAGATATAAGAAAGGAAAAAAGAAAAACAGAAAGGACAAGGAAAGACACAACACGAAGAGTAATAAAGAAAGTGCAGAAAAGGAACGAAGAGAAAGAAAAAAGAAAGAAAAGAAAGAAAAAACCCCTCCGTCATTCCTCTAAATCCTCCTTGTCCATTTTTTGGAAGTAGAGTAGATTGGTTTTTGCTGCGAATTGTGGAATTGAGTGTACGTTGAGGTTGGCGAATAACCATTTCTTCTAAGTAGGTGGTCCTGGGACTTTCTCCATGAGTGGCCTTCGTAGTTGTGTCCATCGGGGACAGTCAATCATGCTGTGTTTGGAGAATTGTTACGACCTGCATTGGTAGGTTTCGGGTTCCGTGAACGCTGCATGTCTGCCTATCCTGGTGACTTGAAATCGTATGCGGTGTATGAGTTTTGCTTTGGATAGGGAGAGTTTTGTTCGCTTGGGAGTGGATTTTTAGTGTTGCTGGTTCGTGGTAGTTGGTAAATGGGATGGAGTTCCACTCTTCCAACATGCGTTTGTTAAGGATTTCGTTTTGGATCCATCTCTCTCTGCGGCTGCCTGGTTCCTGGAAGGGTAGCATGAGTGATGCGATTCGATGTATGCCTGTGCCTTTGGTATGTTTTATTCTGGTGGGGAGGAGCTGTATGAGTTCTTCGTTGAGTGGGTGGTCATCAGGATGGCAGAGGATGCTCGTCTCATATTTTCGTGTTTTGTGGTTGGGGATGTGTTCGAGTGAGGGGAGTGCTGCCTCTCTTAGTAGTTTTTCCGTTTTTGTACAACGGGGTAGGCCTGTTATTATCCTGACGGCTTCATTATAGAGTAGGAATAGTGATCGGAGGATATCGTCAACTCCTGTCCAGCATGCCTCTGATCCCAATAGGATGCTAGGGAGGAAGCCCTGCACGATGAGGTGGTGAATAGATTTTACTTTTGATCCTGGGAGGTGGGCGATGTTTCTGATTTTGCTGAGGGCTTTGAGGCCTTTGGCAATGGTTTCGTCGATATGTGGCCGGGAGGAGAGGTTAGAGTGCAACCAGACTCCTACGTATTTGAGTCTATCTTTGGGGTGGATCTATTCTTTTGCAATTGTCACCCAGGTTTTGGGGGTTGGAGTGCTCGATGTTGTGGGTTTGAAGAAGACTAAATCGGATTTCCGTGGTTCGTATTTGATGTTTAGGGGTGCAACTTTCCTGACTCTTGCAGCCATTCTTTCGTTGAGTCTTCTGGTGATGAAGAGGGGATACTTCACAAGTTGTAAGAGTGCATTGTCATCGATATAGATGGTTTTGATTTCTTTAGGGGAGTTGGTGGGGTCTGTTATTACCACGGCGTATATCATGAATAGTACTGGGGATGGGGGGACCCTTGGCGTAGCCCTGAGGTATATGGTTGTGGTGGTTCCAGTTCGGGAATTGAATTGGAATTTGAGTGTTCGGTTGGTGTTGAATTCGTTGCACCAGTTGGTTAAGTATGTCGGGAATTGTTGTTGGGTCATGATCTCGGCGAGTAGGAGGTGGTTGACGCAGTTGAAAGCTCCTTGTATATCATTTGTTATGAGGGCTGGTCTGTCTGTGGTGGTTCCTGTTCTTTTAATCAGGAGGTTCTGTTGGATGGGCTTGAGGGTTCGAAGTAGTTGATCAATCGCTGGGATAGTTGGTATTCCTCCGAACTGATCTTTACTGAGGGTCTCCAGAATGGATCCGGCGGTGCATAGTCTTGTTGCCACTATCTTTTCAAGTACTTTGCTGGGGCATTGGGGCAGGGAGATGGGTCGTTATGCTTTGACCGATGAGTAGTCGGATTTGCCTGGTTTCGGGATTGGTATGCATTTTGCCACCTTCCTTCGATCCGGTTGGACTCCATGTCGGAGCATGCTGGAGAAACTGTCCTGTAAGAGTTGGGTGTTTGCCTTAATTGTTGTTTGTATGAATGAGTATGGGATATTATTATGGCCAGTAGCCGATTGTGTTGGGCATGATTTGATTGCGGATGTAATTTCTTCTGTTATAACTTCCTGGAAAGTGTCACTAAAGTCAAAGAATGGGGGTCTGATTTGAAGTGGGGGGTTGTTGGGGGACGTCCAATTTGAGGGGAAGAGGTGTGCTCTTAGAGCTTGGCACTTCCCCGCAAACTTTTCTTCACCTCGTATGGTTTGGATCGTAATGTCCCTTCTCCTTCCTGCATTGACTAGTTTCCGGATTGCGCTTCCTTTTGCCTGCGTGAGTTCTTTCTCCTTTTGTTCTGCTTTGGCTTTGCGGACCAGTGATGTCCATTTCCTGCTCGTTTTCCTAAATGCTGCTCTGTCCCCGTCTTTTTTGGTGTTTCTGGCTATCTTTTCCACTGTGTTGAGGGTTGTTTTAAGCATTTTCAACTCCGGGGTCCACCATTGCCTAAATTTGATGTGTCTTTGGCTCCATGGGGTGACTTCATCTATTAGTCTATCTATATGTTCAAGTATGAAGTCGACTAATTGCTTTGTATGGTTCTGGTATTCCCATGCCTCAGGGGGAAAGTGGAGGCCTAAGATGTTTTCTTCCAATTTTTCCCAGTTCGTTCGGTGCCATAGTCTTCCGGGTATGTGGGCCGGTTTTTCTATCCGTAGTTGTACTATGTTTTTCCCATGGTCGGAGCCTGCACCATGTCGGTCGATGTTCCAGCGTAAGTCATGGTCCAGTGTTGGTCTTTTGATCAGTGTCAGGTCGATGATGGTTGGTCTGTTGTTATTTCTTGGGAAGTTTCTGAATTCGCCCAATTTGTTGAGCAGGGATAGCTTTTGTCGATCAATCAATCTTTTGAGGTTTTGAGATCCGGATTTGTCCGCTCTGATCATGTTAGTGTAGTCGTGGGATATGTGTCCATACCAGAGTTAATAGTGGCTATTGAAGTCTCCCATGACGAGGGAGTTTTGAATGTTGGTTTTCTGGCGTGATATTTCTGCGAAGGGTCCACTTAGTCGTGGTGAATATATGTTGAGAATTTGTGTTTTTTGGCTCTGGATTTCCATCGTGACAGAGACGATGAATTTGTTGATCGTGTAATGGTGTTTTAGTTCTAGGTGGGCGTGTTTTCTGATATATGTGGCAGCTTTGGTGCCCTTCTTGCTGGCTTTAAATAGATAGAAAAAGGGGGATTCGGGTGGGTGGCCGTCCTTATTATTCCATGCTTCTTGTAACAAAAGAAAGAGTATCTTGTGGTCCTGTTCTGCTTCCTCCACCACTGACTTTGTTGTTAACTCATTCTTCGCACAGTTCAGTTGCTGTTCGATAGCCGTTGTCCTTTTGATTTGACTCATTGGATCTAATCCATGAGTGCATCTTCTTGCGGGAGGTCTTGGACCGGGATGACTATGGGTATTGGTAGCGGGCTTGGGTTTGTGCCTGGTACAAATTTATTTGTAATTCGTACTTTGATTTGTTCTGGGCAGTTGGCGTTTGTTGCTTTGTGGGAGACTTTGCAATAAAAGCACCGCCTGGGTGTATAGATGCATCTGATGCCTCCTGTGCATTCGGAGCATGGGTATTCCTTTGCTTGGTGCTCCTCTGCGCAGTGTCCACATCTCCCGGCTTGGTGAGAGCATCTTTCGTGTCGGTGGCCGTATTCTAAGCATTTGGAGCATTGAGTGTCTGGGCTGGCTGGGAGGTAGTTGTCAATCTTGCAATGTCGGTCGAATAAGATGAGGTATTTTAGTCCGAGGTTATACTTTGTATATTGTCCTGGAAGTACGATGATCATTGTCGAGTATGTTTTCCCCACTCTGGCCTCGGGTCTGCTGAGCCATCTGGGGATTTCTGCCATTTCGAATGTTGTTCCAGAGTTGCTTCTGACTTCTGAGGCCATGACCTGTCCTGCTTCATAACCGTCTCCGATTGTTGTTGGGATTCCATGTACGATGAATTTGAACCTTTTTGAGTTGACTCTGATGTCAACAAGTAGGACCTTGAGTTCTTTCAGGGCTGCTTCGATTTCCTGTATGTATTCAAAGACTTTTGTGGCCGGTGTGGCAAACTTGGTTTTCCAATACGATGTTATTTTTTGAGGTATTCTAGTAGGAGAATGTCGGACAGGATTTTGAGGTTGCCCAGGAACCGTCGCTGCACAATTCCCGATCCGGTGCCTACAGATTAACTAGGCCGCCCCGAGTCAATCGCCATCGTCAAATATGTAGGTACCGGGGGTGGTGGTCGTGATATCAGGGGCGGGTGATGGTCGTGATATCAGGGGCGAAGGTGGTGGTTGGAGGCTATTGGGTAGGGTAACTTCCTGTGAGTTTTGGCATCCTGTCTTGTAGCACTTCCGGCGCCGTCATTCACCGGTCGGGTACCAAGATCGATACGTGAATGGTACCGAACACACCGTCACAAGCCAACGATCATGAGGGGGCTCGCTATTTGACGATACCGAGTTTCCCCATCCTCCGCTTAGATGGAATACATGAATTTCCGATTCTGACCTCCGGGTTACCACATTCGGCGAATCCGAGTCATTGACTCCGGTGTGTTTTATTGGACCGAGTCTGATTCTGATCTTCAGCTTACCGCCCAGGTTTGTTTTCTAACAGTAATTCGGATTTCAATCTTGGATCACGATATTCACAATACTTGAAACCCAATATCTGAGTGACGATCCATGACCGACATTCCATATCGCGTATTGTTGCAATCTGGTTTTACATATCCCCTTGTTAGCGTTGCTCAAAATTTCAAGCCAATGGATTACTTCTGGCAACTTACTGGATTATACTTTCCGACCCACTAACTGAATTCTTTTGAAATATCTTAGTTTTATCTGAGAGCCGCTAACCCCGAAACCCAAAGGAAATTTTCAAATATACCCATAAACTAAACTCTGATATATAACCCCAACAACTTACAATTTTAACAACACCGATAAAAATTTTTGCAAACACAATCCTGTGTGTCGGTAGACCGCAGAATAAACTAAAATCTTATCGAATATCTATTTGTGCGACAAGTTATTGACAGTCTGGTACCTGAATTGTGAACTCTTATCCCTCCCAAACCACTTGTTGAACAAAGGAAAACAATATTCGTAACTGTAATAAAACACTTATAACCTGGAATACACAACCCCTTTCCCTCCTCTCTACCCCGCCGAGCACTGCAGGCAGGAAATGAAGACTTTCACAAGTCTCCCCTGCCACAACCGACCCGTATATCTGTAATGTCCCAACAAGTCATCCTGAATATATGCTTTGTGAGGATCCTACCTACAGGAATCTTTGCCCCTCCACATTTCGCCGAAAACCACAAGTTCAATCAACTTAATCTACTATCATCGAACAAATCCAACTAAAAAATGAATCATTCTTAATCTTCGAACAACATACCACATACAATGAAGAATACACACCCTAATACTACTCCATATACTCAAGGGTTCTCCTCTAGGAATCAAACGCCAGAATCGACCTGAAAAATATGTTATGGTTAGATTAGTGCAGGTAGCAATTGTATGACTATTATTCCAAAGTGGAATCAAACCCCTAGATTGCTCTCAAAGAACCCGGTACCTCTTCAGAAAGTGCAGTAAAATTAGGGATGATAAATGATTTGGGTGAGTGCAGAAATAATGATAACACCGGATGGTCCCTTTCATATGAATACACCGGCGCAAATATTCCCGCCAAGAATTGATTTCATATTGAAGATAGCGCGAGTGCTTCTGAAGCACTGCAGATATTCCTACCAGTTATAAAAATGGCTCCCTGCAAGCATTCCTCCAGTACGGCACCTTGTGTACCAAAGCGCATATGATTCCCAACACGAGTTGAAGAATAAGGAAAAATGGATGAGTGTGTGGTATCTTCTTGACTATTAACCCCACTGCCAGCCCGTACTCGGACTAGTCAATTGACAACTGTTACCCAAATAACTTGGAAAGGTTTTCTCGGTCCTTCCGAAATCTCCACTGGGAGGAGCAGTCCTCGGAGGGTAGAATTTCATTTCCCCGGGGATCATACCAACAATTTTGAAGCACAAGAGAAGCCTGAGGCAATTTAGGTACCTGAAGTGGAAGAAATCATTGATACTAGCCACTCCGACAATTATGATTCTCTGGGGAACAACCACGAGAGCTTTTAGAAGAATGAGGATGAACCGTAGGATGAACCTGAAGCCCTCCCCTTAATCTTCCATCCAGAGGTCTCGGACTGTTGGAAAAAAACATAATACAGTTCAACAAACCACCGCCAGAACACTGCGCAATGCTCAAAGGAAACCAACTGCCATTGTAACAGAGGTAATTAATTCTTGCGATGTCTCGGTAGACATGGTACAGGTTCGACTCTACTTTGGCAATCGATTCTTTTTAACAATCCAGTATTAGTGGTTAACGTATCAGAGATAAACCTGTCAAGGCGCGAAAGTAATACTTAAACAAAGGAGAGCAACGCCCACTCTCGCGCCCAGTCAGAATGCATGTTAGGGAGCACCCCGGTCATCCCAGAGAGCACCCCCAACACCCTCACAGTGTAGGCCCTCTGCACTTATTTATCTACATTAGTATACCTCTTCTATGCACTATATCAATTTCTCCTTCATGCACTCTCGAAACGGAAGGCCGTCTCCCACGTACCGGAAATATTGTTCTTTAGCGCTTAGCGAGGTAATAGACAAGCACTTTGCGAGCAGTCGTTCCGGAAATTATCTATATATTGTATTTTAAATACCTCGATGGGGTAAGAATGCTAGGGGTCAGGGATCCAGAATTCCTAGAGCGAGTAAATCCTACCCTTGTTTGCTTGATATCGGCAGCGGTCTAGCACGGCAACCGGGCGTAGTCCACAGGGAGTTCCTTGAAGCCTGATAATTTTCAGTCAAAGAATGAGAGTGTTGTGAGTAAGTATGGCCCGATGCCCTCATTGGTATGGCGGGTGCCTTAGGAGTAATGCCGGAAGCTATTAGGGTTCTACGAGATTGCCCAACTGATATCCAAACTCAAGTAGAGCCGTTGAACAGTATGAGCAACAATTAGAAGGTGAGAAATAAACTGAACCAGGACGCCAGCTTGGAGGTAATCAAAGATAACCTTTGACAAAAGAAATGATACTTCTAAATGGCGTTATTGCGAGTGGTATTCTAAATGATTACCTTAATAGATACAAGATCAAAAGGGGGTAACTATTGAGGTATTACCGGAGAAGGGTTTTAACGAGGACGATGAAGCATTGGCTGCGGATCTTGCCACATTCCGAGATGTTCAGAGAACACCCACCAGTGATTCAGCAGGTCAGGTTGGTTCCGACAGTACCGATTACAAGGTGATCAATTACCAACCTCACGGTATTGACACTGAGGAGGAGAGCGAAGAGTAAGAAGAGCAGCCGGGATTCCCTGTTGTGAGGGATTAGGAAAGAGGAGTGAGCAGGATGTGTAGAACAATCGTGAGTGTTAAGGCAGATAGTGGAAATTTTATTATTTTCAGTATACAGTATTAAGGTGAGTTAGGATATTGAAATAGCATATAATTTGAGTATTAGGTGGAGTATCATGGTGTTGGGAATACCAATTCAAAAGATGCAGTCGTGGGTGCAATGGAGATAGTAGAGATCGTTTTCCAAATGATGTTTTGATAATCTCATGGGGGAATTGTGAATACCATATGTTGATACCGTGAATAGGTGTATGTCAGGAGAGAATGAGGCACCGAGATATAGGAAGTAGTACATCGAGCGTGAGCCAGGTTGCAAAGCACCTGATCCGGCAAAGTCAGGAGGCTTCGGGGCAATTAATCTATCGCAGGGCCAGCCGCGGCAGTCAGGAGTAATACAGGAGTAGTCAGGATAAACAGGTGAGCAACTAGCGTACGCTCTGTATAATAGTTTAAAGGGCACAAATCAATGCAATTATATAAGTATGATTACAACTGAAAACATATCTCATCGACAGGAACCGGAAATTTTAGTTTAACGTATCGTGTTACATCAGCAAGCTACCGTGTGTCTCCAGAGACCGCTGCTAAAGCCCATTCTCTCCTCAAATCTCCCCTGCATTCTCATGTCTCGCTTACTCCCTTTCACCTCTGTAGTTGCCCAGTTCTCTCTGGATGTTCTCCAAGGACATCACCCAAGGGCTCCACCGAATACCTAACACCTGTACCGGAGTCATTTGGCGGGTCAGATAGCAAATTGCCAGAATCCAAACTAATGTTTAAACACACCGGAGAGCTTCCCGAGCATTATATACTGCTCGAGGAACCTTAGCCACACCCTGACTCTCTGATCGTTAATATTCGAAGATTTTGAGCAGCAGGAAACAAGCATTTTAATACAATTTTAAATCTGAGTAAACGTACTAGAACAGCCATGAGTAGGTTTAAAGCCTTCCATAAGGCTCAGGGAGTCTTTGCTTATGTGACCAGGTTCAAATTGTACCTTCACAACTGAGATCAGACTTCATTTATGCTACCAAAGACTATATGGCAAAGGGTATCTTGTATGAGATTAATGTGCTTCTTACAGCAGGTAAATGGCCAACCAAAGTCAATTATCTACTCTCAAAGGACTGTTTCCTTAGTGACTCTGAGAAATATTTGGTAAATAGTTCTTGTCTTGGTTAGTATTTTTGAAGGCTCCAATGTACTTCAGACAGGCCGTGGGCACTTCTAAACTCGAGAAATCCTGTACGTGATATTGTTGAAGTATTACAAAGACGAAAGCAAAGGATTCTGATTTCGGCGATGGGATTTCTCCGGAATTCATATGCATGGTTTGTATCGGGAACTGGTTTGTCCTCCGATGTTGGACAACTGGAGATTACGTAGAAGGTGTGGACTTTAACACGAGCCGGAATATGGATATCATGTGTAAAGCGTCTCCAGCCCTGTGAACGGCTCCTGGGGACTTTTGAATGTCAAGCAACGCATTTTAGTATGATGAATACATGGAAGAATAGAAGTGTACATAACGAAGTGGGCACTCTAGAAGTGATACGAGAAACGCTTGAGGAGAATGTGGGACAGAAGGAAGAGGATGAGGCATTGGCAGCAGATATTACTGCGTGGAGGGCTGCAAAGGCCCATCATGAGGCTTAAGGAGACAGAGCTAAGGTCGAGAATCGCAAGGTGGACAATATTGGCGTTTCACTATTATTGGGTGTCAGGGCAAGGGAGCTAGGTGAAGCGGCAGATATTACACGAACGGCTTCTGAAGCATAAGGAAGGAAATACAGTCTCATGGTTGAGAGTTATAGTTTGTCCAATATATATATAGCAACAAGTATCAATATAGTGCCAACAAAGGTTACACACCCAAACTAGGGTTAACTAGGGTTACTTAGGGTTAAACACCGAAATTAGGGTTAACTAGGGTTACTTAGGGTTAAACACCGAAACTAGGGTTAACTAGGGTTACCTAGGGTTAAACACCGAAATTAGGGTTAACTAGGGTTAACTAGGGTTACCTAGGGTTAAACACCGAAACTAGGGTTAGTTAGGGTTAGTTAGGGTTAGTTAGGGTTAGTTAGGGTTCTAGTAGGAGAATGTCGGACAGGATTTCGAGGTTGCCCGGGAACCGTCGCCCCACAATTCCCAATTCCGTACCTACGGATTAAACAGGCCGCCCAGAGTCCATCGCCATCGTCAAATATGTAGGTACCGGGGGTGGTGGTCGTGATGGCAGGGGGTAGGTGGTGGTTGGGGGCTGTTGGGTAGGGTAACTCCCTGTGAGTCTTGGCGGGCTGTTCTGGAGCACTTCCGGCGCCGTCACTTACCGGTTGGGTACCATGATCGATGCCAGCATGGTACCGAAAGCACCGGCTCAAGCCCACGATCATGACAGCGCCCCAAATTGAACTCAATTTCAACCTCCAACAAATACACATTTCTGTATTACCATTCCAGAGAGATGCTCGTAACCCTAACTACCCACAGCCCAGCTTCAATCTCCACCAAATACACATTTCTGAATTTCAATTCCAGATTACTACTGATAACCCTAACCACCCAAATACTAGTGTCAACCCCTATCAAATACAGATTTCTGTATTACCATTCGAGAGGTACGCTCATAACCCTAACTACCGAAATACCAGTTTCAACCTCCACCTAATTCAGATTTCTGTACTACAATTCGAAAGGGATGCTCGTAACCCTAACCACCCACAACCCAGCTACAATCTCCAACAAATACACATTTCTGAATTTCAATTCCAGATTACTACTCATAACCCTAACCACCCAAATACAAATGTCAACCCCCATCAAATACAGATTTGTGTATTGTTGCAGTCTCTGGCAGGGCAATCTCGGACCGGATTTCGAGGTTGGCCAAGAACCGTCGCCCTACAATTCCCGATTCCGTGGCTATGGGTCGAACAGGACGCCCCGAGTCCAGCCCCATCGTCAGGTATGTGGGTACAGGGGGTCGTGGTCATGATGGCAGGGGTGGAGGTGGTGGTTGGGGCTGTTGGGTAGGGTAACTCCCTGTGAGTCTTGGCGACCTGTCCTGGTTCACTCCCGGCACCGCCATTCACCCGGCGGGTACCACGATCGATGCCTCCATGGTACCGAACGCACCGTCTCGAACCCACGATCATGACGGCGCTCGAAATTTAACGATGCCGCGTTTCCCCACCCTCCGCTTCGATGGAATACATGAATTGCTGATTCCGACCTACAGGTTACCGCATCGGGCGAATCCCACTCCTTGACTCCAGTGTGTTTTATTACACCGACTCGCATTCTGATCTTCAGCTTACCGCCCGGGTGTGTTTTCTAACAGTAATTCGGATTTCAATCTTGGACCATGATATTCGCAATACTTGAAACCCAATATGTGAGTGACGATCCATGACCGACATTCCACATTGTGTATTGTTGCAGTCTGGTAGCGCAATCTCGGACCGAATTTCGAGGTTGCCCCGGAACCGTCGCCCCACAATTCCCGATTCCTTGCCTACCGATTAAATAGGCCGCCCCGAGTCGATCACCATCGTCAAGTATGTAGGTACCGGGGGTCGTGGTCGTGATGGCAGGGGCGTAGGTGTTGGTTGGGGTCTGTTGGGTAGGGTAACTCCCTATGAGTCTTGGCGGCCTGTCCTGGAGCAGTTCCGGCGCCGTCACTCACAGGTCGGGTACCACGATCGATGCCTGCATGGTACCGATTGCACCGCCCCAAGCCCACGATCATGACGGAGCTCGAAATTTAACGATTGCCGAGTTTCCCCATCCTCCGCTTCGATGGAATACATGAATTTCGGATTCCGACCTCTGGGTTACCGCATCGGACGAATCCCACCGTGACTCCTCGACTCCGGTGTGTTTTATTGCACCGACTCGGATTCTGGTCTTCAGCTTACCGCCCGGGTGTGTTTTCTAACAGTAATTCAGATTTCAATCTCGGACCATGATATTCGCAATACTTGAAACCCAATATGTGAGTGACGATCCATGACCGACATTCCATATTGTGTATTGTTGCAGTCTCTGGTAGGGCAATCTCGGACCGGATTTCGAGGTTGGCCAAGAACCGTCGCCCTACAATTCCCGATTCCGTGGCTATGGGTCGAACAGGACGCCCCGAGTCCACCCCGTCGTCAGGTATGTGGGTACAGGGGGTCGTGGTCGTGATGCCAGGGGCGTAGATGGTGGTTGTGGGCTGTTGGGTAGGGTAACTCCCTGTGAGTCTTGGCGACCTGTCCTGGTTCACTCCCGGCACCGCCATTCACCCGGCGGGTACCACGATCGATGCCTCCATGGTACCGAACGCGCCGTCTCGAACCCACGATCATGACGGCGCTCGAAATTTAACGATGCCGCGTTTCCCCATCCTCCGCTTCGATGGAATACATGAATTGCTGATTCCGACCTACAGGTTACCGCATTGGGCGAATCCCACTCCTTGACTCCAGTGTGTTTTATTACACCGACTCGGATTCTGGTCTTCAGCTTACCGCCCGGGTGTGTTTTCTAACAGTAATTCGGATTTCAATCTCGGACCATGATATTCGCAATACTTGAAACCCAATATGTGAGTGACGATCCATGACCGACATTCCATATTGTGTATTGTTGCAGTCTGGTTTTATATATCTCCTTGTTAGGGTTGCTCAAAATTTTAAGGCAATGGATTACTTCTGGTAACTTACTGGATTATTTTTTCCGACCCACACACCGAATTCTTTTGAAACATCTTAGTTTTGTCTGAGAGCCGCTAACCCCGAAACCTAAAGAAAATTTTCAAATATACTCATAAACTAAATTCTTATATATAATATTAACAACTTACAATCCTAACAACACCGATAAAATTTTTTGGAACACGATCCTGTGTGTCAGTAGACCGCAGAATATACTAAAATCTTATCGTATATCTATTTGTACGGCAAGTTATTGACACTCTGGTACCTGAATTGTGAACTCTTATCCCTCCCAAACCACTTGTTTAACAAATGGAAACAATCTTCGTAACCGGAGTAAAACACTCATAACCTGGCATACACAACCCCCTTACGCCCCTCTACCCCACCGAGCACTGCAGGCAGGAAAAGAAGACTTTGACAAGTCTCTCCTACCCCCAACCGATCCGGGATATCCGTCATCTCCCAACAAGGCGTACTGAACCTCTGCTTCGTGAGAATCCTAACAACAGGAATTCTTGTCCCCCCCACATTTCGCCGAAACCCAACAAGCTCAATCAACTCAATCTACTATCATCGAACAAATCTAACTGAACAATGAACCATTCTTCATCTTCGCAGAACACACCCCATACAATGAACAATACACACCCCGATATTACTACATCTACTTAAGGGTTGTCCTCCAGGAATCAAACGCCAGAATAGAGCTGAACTATATGTTGTGGTTAGATTAGTGCAGGTAGTCACTGCATTACTATTATTTCAAAGTGGAATCAAACTCCTAGATTGTTCTAAGAGTACCCGGTACCTCTTCAGAAAGTGCAGTAAAACGAGTGATGATAAATGATTCGGTTGAGTTCGGAAATAATGGTAACACCGGATGATCCCTGTCATATGAATACAGCGGCGCAAATCTTCTCGCCAATAATTGATTTCTAATTGAAGATATCGCGAGTGCTTGTAGAGTACAGCGGATATTCCTACCAGTCATCAAAATGGCTTCCTCCAAGCACTCCTCCAGTACAGCACCTCCTGTACCAAAGCGCCTATTACTCCTAACACGACTTGAAGAAGATGAAGAGATTGATGAGTGTGAGATATCTTACTGACTATTAACCCCACTGCCAGCCCCGCACTCGCACTAGTCAATTGACAACTGTTACCCAAATAACATGAAAAGGTTTTCTCGGTTCTTCCGAAATCTCCACTGGGAGGAGCAGTCCTTGGAGGGTAGAATTTCATTTCCCCGAGGATCATACTGACAAGTTTGAAACACAAAAGGAGCCTGAGGCAATTTAGTTACCTGAGGTGGAACAAATAATTGATACTAGCGACTCAGACTATTATGAGACTCCGATAAACGGCCATGAGAGCTCTTAGGAGGATGAGGATGAACAGTAGGATGAACCTCATGCCCTCCCCTTAATCTTCCATCCAGAGGTCTTGACTGTCAGAAAGAGACCTCATACAGTTCAATCAATCAATGCCAGAGCACTGGGCAATGCTCAAAGGAAACCAACTGCCGTGGTAGCGGAGGTATTTGCTTTTTCTGACGTATCGGTGGACGTGGTACAGGTTCGACTCTATCTCGCCCCTCGATGCTCTTCAACATGTTAGTATTAGTGGTTAACGGTTTAGAGAGGAACTCGTCGGGGCGCTAAAGTAATACGTAAACAAAGGAGAGTAGCACCCACTGTAGCACCCAGTCAGAATGCATGCTACGGAGCACTCCCGACATCCCAGAGAGCACTGCCGGCACCCCAGAGAGCACCCCCAACACCCTGACAGTCTAGGCGCTCTGCACTTATTTATCTATATGAGTATACCTCTTCTATGCGCTATATCAATTGTTCCTTCATGCACTCTCGAAACAGAAGGTCGTCTCCCACCTACCGGACATATCGTTCTTTACCGAGTAGCGAGGGAATTGGCAAGCACTCTGTGAGCAGCCGTTACGGGAATTATCGATATATTGTATTTTAAATACTTTGATGGGTAAGAATGCTAGGAGTTAGGGATCCCGAATTCCTAGAGCGCATAACCCCTACCCTTATTTGCCTGATATCGACAGCGATCTAGCACGGCAACCGGGCCTAGTCCACAAGGAGCTACTTGAAGTCTGATAATTTTCAGTCAAAGAATGAGAGTCTTGTGAGTAAGTATGGCCCGATGCACTCATTGATATGGCGAGTGGCTTGGGAGTAATGCGGGAAGCTATTAGGGCTATACGGGATTGCCCAACTGATATCCAAACTCGAGTAGAAACGTTCAACAGTATGAGCAACAGTTAGAAGGTGAGAAATAAACAGAACCAGGAGGCCACCTTGAAGGTAATCAAAGACAATGTTTGAGAAAAGGAATGATACTTCTAGATGCCAGTATTGCGAGCGGTATTCTAAATGATGACCCTAATAGATACGAGATAAAAAGGGGGTAACTATTGAGGTGTTACCGGAGGAGGGTTTTAACGAGGATGATGAAGCGTTGGCTGCGGATCTTGCCGATTTCCAAGATGCTCAAAGAACACCCACGGAGTGCTTCAGGAGGTCGGGTTGGTTCCGACAGTACCCAATACAAAGTGATTAATGCCCAACCTCGCGGTATTGACACCGAAGAGGAGGGGTAGGAGTAAGAGGAGTAGCCGGGATTACCTGTAGCGAGGGATTAGGAAAGGAGGGAGAGTAGGATGTGTAGAACAATCGCGAGTGCTAAGGCAGATAGTGAGGATTTGTTCTTTTCCGTATACGGTATTAGGGTTAGTTAGGATATTTAAATAGTATATCATTTGAGTATTAGGTGGAGTATCACGGTGTTGAATGGACCAATGCTAAAGGTGCAGTCGTGGGTGCTATGGAGGCAGTAGAGATCATCTTCCGAATGATGTTTTGGTAATCTCATTGGGGAATTGTGAATCCTAGAGCCTGGTACCGTGGAGAGGTGTATTCCAGGAGAGAATAGAGTACCGACATATAGGAAGCGGTACATCATGCGTGACTCAGGTTCTAAAGCACTTGATCTGGCAAATTCAGGAGGCGTCAGGGCAATTAATCTATCCCAGGGCCAAGCGGAAAGTTGGGAGTAATACAAGAGTAGTAAGGACAAACAAGCGAGCAACTGGCGTACCCTCTGGATAGTAGTCTAAAGGGTGCAAATCAATCCAATTATATAATTATGATTACAACTGAAACCATAAATCATCAACAGGAACCGGAAAGTTTAGTTTATCAACGAATCAGATTACATCAGCAAGCTACCGTATGTCTCCAGAGATTTCTACTTGTCTCTAGAGACAGCTGCTAAGGCGAATTGTCTTCTCAAATCTCCCATGGATGCTCGTGTCTTGCTCACTCCCTTGAACCTCTGGAGCTGCCCACTTTGCTCTGGATGCTCTACAGGGACATCACCCAGGACCTCCACCGAATATCGAACACATTTACTGGAGTCAGTTGGCGGGTCAGATAGCAAGTTGCCAGAATACAAACTAATGATTAAACACACTGGAGAGCGTCTCAAGTGTTATATACTGCTTGAGGAGCCTTGGCCACAACTAGACTGTCTTATAGTTAATATTCGAAGATTTTGGACAGAATCAAACAATCATTTTAATACAACTTCAAATCTGACTAAAAGTTCTAGAACAGACGTGAGTAGGTTTAAAGCCTTCTATAAGGTTCAGGGAGCCCTTGCTTGTGCGACTAGGTTCAAATTATATTTTTATAAGTGAGATTACACCTTATTTATGCTATCAAAGACTATATGGCGAATGGTATCCTATATGGGATGAATGTGCTTCTTACAGCTGATAAATGGGCCACCAAAGTCAATTATCTACTCGAAAAGAAACGTTTCATTACTGACCCTGACAATTATTCGGTAAAGATTTCTTGTTTTCTGTTAGCATTTTAGAAGTCTCCAATGGACTTCAGACAGGCCATCGCCAATTATAGGCTCCAGAAATCCTGTTCGTGATATTTCTGAAGTATTACAAATACGAAAAGATGCGTGGTGCAAAGGATCCTGATTTCATCAATGGTATTTTTCCGGAATTCAGATGCATGATCTGTACTGGGATCTGGTTTGTCCTCCGATGGTAGACAACTGGAGATTACGTAGAAGGTTTGCACTTCAACACGAGCCAGAATATAGATATCATGTGTAAGGCGTCTCCAGCCCTGTGAAAGGCTCCTGCTGACTTTTGAATGTCAAGCAACAAATTCTAGGATGATGGATACATGGAAGAAGAGAAGTGTAAAGAACGAAGTGGGCACTCTAGAAGTGATACGAGAAACGATTCGAGAGAAGGTGGGGCAGAAGGAAGATGCTGAGGTATTGGCAGCAGATATCACGGCGTGGAGGGCTGCAAAGGCCACTCGCAAAGCTCAAGGAGATAGAGCTGCGGTCGAGCAGGGCAAGGTGGATAATATTCCATGTCGCTATGACTGGGTGACAGGGCAAAGGAGCTAGATGAAGCGGCAGATGTTACACCAACGGCCTCTGAAGCCCAACGAAGGAAATACAGTCTCATGGTTAAGAGTTATAGTTTGTCCAATGTGTGTATAGCAATAGGTATTAATATAAGGCTAACAAGGGTTAAACACCGAAACTAGGGTTAACTAGGGCTAACTAGGGTTACACACCGAAACTAGGGTTAGCTAGGGTTACACACCGAAACTAGGGTTAGCTAGGGTTAAACACCGAAACTAGGGTTAACTAGGGTTAACTAGGGTTAAACACCGAAACTAGGGTTAGCTAGGGTTACACACCGAAACTAGGGTTACTAGGTTACACACCGAAACTAGGGTTATTAGGGTTCTGGTAGGAGAATGTCGGACAGGATTTTGAGGTTGCCCGGGAACCGTCGCCCCACAATTCCCGATTCCGTGCCTACGGATTAAACAGGCCGCCCAGAGTCAATCGCCATCGTCAAATATGTAGGTACCGGGGGTGGTGGTCGTGATGGCAGGGGGTAGGTGGTGGTTGGGGGCTGTTGGGTAGGGTAACTCCCTGTGAGTCTTGGCGGGCTGTTCTGGAGCACTTCCGGCGCGTCACTTACCGGTTGGGTACCATGATCGATGCCAGCATGGTACCGAAAGCACCGGCTCAAGCCACGACCATGACAGCGCCCCAAATTGAACTCAATTTCAACCTCCAACAAATACACATTTCTGTATTACCATTCCAGAGAGATGCTCGTAACCCTAACTACCACAGCCCAGCTCGAATCTCCACCAAATACACATTTCTGAATTTCAATTCCAGATTACTACTCATAACCCTAACCACCCAAATACAAATGTCAACCCCCATCAAATACAGATTTCTGTATTACATTCGAGAGGGATGCTCGTAACCCTAACTACCCACAGCCCAGCTTCAATCTCCACCAAATACACATTTCTGAATTTCAATTCCAGATTACTACTAATAACCCTAACCACCCAAATACTAGTGTCAACCCCTATCAAATACAGATTTCTGTATTACCATTCGAGAGGTACGCTCATAACCCTAACTACCGAAATACCAGTTTCAACCTCCACCTAATTCAGATTTCTGTACTACAATTCGAAAGGGATGCTCGTAACCCTAACCACCCACAACCCAGCTACAATCTCCAACAAATACACATTTCTGAATTTCAATTCCAGATTACTACTCATAACCCTAACCACCCAAATACAAATGTCAACCCCCATCAAATACAGATTTGTGTATTGTTGCAGTCTCTGGCAGGGCAATCTCGGACCGGATTTCGAGGTTGGCCAAGAACCGTCGCCCTACAATTCCCGATTCCGTGGCTATGGGTCGAACAGGACGCCCCGAGTCCACCCCCATCGTCAGGTATGTGGGTACAGGGGGTCGTGGTCGTGATGGCAGGGGTGGAGGTGGTGGTTGGGAGCTGTTGGGTAGGGTAACTCCCTGTGAGTCTTGGCGACCTGTCCTGGTTCACTCCCGGCACCGCCATGCACCCGGCGGGTACCACGATCGATGCCTCCATGGTACCGAATGCACCATCTCGAACCCACGATCATGACGGCGCTCGAAATTTAACGATGCCGCGTTTCCCCATCCTCCGCTTCGATGGAATACATGAATTTCGGATTCTGACCTCCGGGTTACCGCATCGGGCGAATGACACTCCTTGACCCTGGTGTGTTTTATTGCACCGACTCGGATTCTGATCTTCAGCTTACCGCCCGGGTGTGTTTTCTAACAGTAATTCGGATTTCAATCTCGGACCTTGATATTCGCAATACTTGAAACCCAATATGTGAGTGACAATCCATGACCGACATTCCATATTGTGTATTGTTGCAGTCTGGTTTTATATATCTCCTTGTTAGGGTTGCTCAAAATTTTAAGGCAATGGATTACTTCTGGTAACTTACTGGATTATTTTTTCCGACCCACACACCGAATTCTTTTGAAACATCTTAGTTTTGTCTGAGAGCCGCTAACCCCGAAACCTAAAGAAAATTTTCAAATATACTCATAAACTAAATTCTTATATATAATATTAACAACTTACAATCCTAACAACACCGATAAAATTTTTTGGAACACGATCCTGTGTGTCAGTAGACCGCAGAATATACTAAAATCTTATCGTATATCTATTTGTACGGCAAGTTATTGACACTCCGGTCCCTGAATTGTGAACTCTTATCCCTCCCAAACCACTTGTTTAACAAATGGAAACAATCTTCGTAACCGGAGTAAAACACTCATAACCTGGCATACACAACCCCCTTACGCACCTCTACCCCACCGGGTACTGCAGGCAGGAAAAGAAGACTTTCACAAGTCTCTCCTACCCCCAACCGATCCGGGATATCCGTCATGTCCCAACAAGGCGTACTGAATTTCTGCTTCGTGAGAATCCTAACCACAGGAATTCTTGCCCCCCCACATTTCGCCGAAACCCAACAAGCTCAATCAACTCCATCTACTATCATCGAACAAATCCAACTGAACAATGAACCATTCTTCATCCTCGCAGAACACACCCCATACAATGAACAATACGCACCCCGATATTACTAGATATACTTAAGGGTTGTCCTCTAGGAATCAAACACCAGAATAGACCTGAACTATCTGTTGTGGTTAGATTAGTACAGGTAGTAACTACATTACTATTATTTCAAAGTGGAATCAAACTCCTAGATTGCTTTAAGAGTACCCGGTACCTCTTCAGAAAGTGCAGTAAAACTTGAACGAGTGATGATAAATGATTCGGTTGAGTTCGGAAATAATGGTAACACCGGATGATCCCTGTCATATGAATACAGCGGCGCAAATCTTTTCGCCAATAATTGATTTCTAATTGAAGATATCGCGAGTGCTTGTAGAGTACAGCGGATATTCCTACCAGTCATCAAAATGGCTCCCTCCAAGCACTCCTCCAGTACAGCACCTCCTGTACTAAAGCGCCTATGACTCCCAACACGGCTTGAAGAAGATGGAGAGACTGATGAGTTTGAGATATCTTCCTACTATTAACCCCACTGCCAGCCCCGCACTCGGACTAGTCAATTGACAACTGTTACCCAAATAACCTGGAAAGGTTTTCTCGGTTCTTCCGAAATCTCCACTGGGAGGAGCAGTCCTTGGAGGGTAGAATTTCATTTCCCCGAGGATCATACTGACAATTTTGAAGCACAAAAGGAGCCTGAGGCAATTTAGTTACCTGAGGTGGAACAAATAATTGATACTAGTGACTCAGACTATTATGATACTCCGAAAAACGGCCATGAGAGCTCTTAGGAGTATGAGGATGAACCTCAAGCCCCTCCCCTTAATCTTCCATCCAGAGGTCTCTGACTGTCGGAAAGAGACCTCATATAGTTCAATCAATCACTGCCAGAGCACTGGGCAACGCTCAAAGGAAACCAACTGCCGTGGTAGCGGAGGTAGTTGCTTCTTCTGACGTATCGGTGGACGTGGTACAGGTTCGACTCTATCTCGCCCCTCGATGCTCTTCAACATGTTAGTATTAGTGGTTAACGGTTTAGAGAGGAACTCGTCGGGGCGCTAAAGTAATACGTAAACAAAGGAGAGCAGCACCCACTCTAGCACCCAGTCAGAATGCATGCTAGGGAGCACTCCCGCCATCCCAGAGAGCCCTCCCGGCATCCCAGAGAGCACCCCCAATACCCTGACAGTCTAGGCGCTCTGCACTTATTTATCTACATGAATATACCTCTTCTATGCGCTATATCGATTTTTCCTTCATGCACTCTCGAAACAGAAGGTCGTCTCCCACTTACCAGACATATCGTTCTTTACCGAGTAGCGAGGGAATTGGCAAGCACTCTGTGAACAGCCGTTACGGGAATTATCGATATATTCTATTTTAAATACTTCGATGGGGTAAGAATGCTAGGAGTTAGTGATCCCGAATTCCTAGAGCGCATAACCCCTACCCTTATTTGCCTGATATCGACAGCGATCTGGCACGGCAACTGGGCGTAGTCCACAGGGAGCTACTTGAAGTCTGATAATTTTCAGTCAAAGAATGAGAGTGTTGTGAGTAAGTATGGCCTGATGCCCTCATTGATATGGCGAGTGGCTTGGGAGTAATGCCGGAAGCTATTAGGGCTATACGGAATTGCCCAACTGATATCCAAACTCGAGTAGAAAAGTTCAACATTATGAGCAACAGTTAGAAGGTGAGAAATAAACAGAACCAGGAGGCCACCTTGGAGGTAATCAAAGACGATGTTTGAGGAAAGGAATGATACTTCTAGATGCCGGTATTGCGAGTGGTATTTTAAATGATGACCCTAATAGATACGAGATAAAAAGGGGGTAACTATTGAGGTGTTACCGGAGGAGGGTTTTAACGAGGACGATGAAGCGTTGGCTGCGGATCTTCCCGAATTCCAAGATGCTCAAAGAACACCCACGAGTGCTTCAGGAGGTCGGGTTGGTTCCGACAGTACCCAATACAAAGTGATTAATGCCCAACCTCCCGGTATTGACACCGAAGAGGAGGGGGAGGAGTAAGAGGAGTACCCGGGATTACCTGTAGCGAGGGATTAGGAACGGAGGGAGAGTAGGATGTGTAGAACAATCGCGAGTGCTAAGGCAGATAGTGGAGGATTTGTTCTTTTCCGTATACGGTATTAGGGTTAGTTAGGATATTTAGATAGTATATCATTTGAGTATTAGGTGGAGTATCACGGTGTTGAATGGATCAATGCTAAAGGTGCAGTCGTGGGTGCTATGGAGGCAGTAGAGATCATCTTCCGAATGATGTTTTGGTAATCTCATTGGGGAATTGTGAATCCTAGAGTCTGGTACCGTGGAGAGGTGTATTCCAGGAGAGAATGGGGGTACCGACATATAGGAAGCAGTACATCATGCGTGACTCAGGTTTGAAAGCACCTGATGTGGCAAATTCAGGAGGCGTCAGGGCAATTAATCTATCCCAGGGCCAACCGGAGAAGTTGGGGGTAATACAGGAGTAGTAAGGATAAACAAGCGAGCAACTGGCTTACCCTCTGGATAATAGTCTAAAGGGCACAAATCAGTACAATTATCTAAGTATGATTACAACTGAAACCATAAATCATTAACAGGAACTTGAAATTTTAGTTTATCAACGAATCAGATTACATCAGCAAGCTACCGTATGTCTCCAGAGACTTCTACTTGTCTCTAGAGACAGCTGCTAAGGCGAATTGTCTCCTCAAATCTCCCATAGATACTCGTGTCTCGCTTACTCGCTTGAACTTCTGGAGCTGCCCAGTTTTCTCTGGATGCTCTACAGGGACATCACCCAGGACCTCCACCGAATACCGAACCCCTGTACTGGAGTCAGTTGGCGGGTCAGATAGCAAGTTGCCAGAATACAAACTAATGATTAAACACACCGGAGAGCGTCTCAAGTGTTATATACTGATTGAGGAGCCTTGGCCACAACTAGACTATCTTATAGATAATATTCGAAGATTTTGGGCAGAAGCAAACAATCATTTTAATACAACTTCAAATCTGACTTAAAGTGCTAGAACAGACGTGAGTAGGTTTACAGCCTTCCATAAGGTTCAGGGAGCCCTTGCTTGTGCGACTAGGTTCAAATTATATTTTTATAAGTGAGATTACACCTTATTTATGCTATCAAAGACTATATGGCGAATGATATCCTATATGGGATGAATGTGCTTCTTGTAGCTGATAAATGGGCAACCAAAGTCAATTATCTACTCTAAAAAAAACCGTTTCATTAGTGACCCTGACAACTATTCGGTAAAGATTTTATGTTTTCGGTTAGCATTTTAGAAGGCTCCAATGGACTTCAGACAGGCCGTCGGCAATTATAGGCTCCAGAAATCCTGTACGTGATATTTCTGAAGTATTACAAATACGAAAAGATTCGTGGTGCAAAGGATCCTGATTTCATCGATGGTATTTTTCCGGAATTCATATGCATGGTCTGTACTGGGATCTGGTTTGTCCTCCGATGTTGGACAACTGGAGATTACGTAGAAGGTTTGCACTTCAACATGAGCCAGAATATGGATATCATGTGTAAGGCGTCTCCAGCCCTGTGAAAGACTCCTGCTGACTTTTGAATGTCAAGCAACGCATTCTAGGATGATGGATACATGAAAGAAGAGAAGTGTATAGAACGAAGTGGGGACTCTAGAAGTGATACGAGAAACGATTGAAGAGAAGGTGGGGCAGAAGGAAGATGCTGAGGTATTGACAGCAGATGTCACGACTTGGAGGGCTGCAAAGGCCAGTCGCAAGGCTCAAGGAGATAGACCTACGGTCGAGCAGGGCAAGGTGGATAATATTCCATGTCGCTATGACTGAGTGACAGGGCAAAGGAGCAAGATGAAGCGGCAGATGTTACACCAACGGTCTCTGAAGCCTAACGAAGGAAATACAGTCTCATAATTGAGAGTTATAGTTTGTCCAATGTGTGTATAGCAATAGGTATTAATATAAGGCTAACAAGGGATAAAAACCGAAACTAGGGTTAACTAGGGTTAGCTAGGAAAAAACCGAAACTAGGGTTAACTAGGGTTAGCTAGGGTTAAAAACCGAAACTAGGGTTAACTAGGGTTAGCTAGGGTTACACACCGAAACTAGGGTTAACTAGGGTTAGCTAGGGTTACACACCGAAACTAGGGTTAACTAGGGTTAGCTAGGGTTACACACCGAAACTAGGGTTAGCTAGGGTTACACACCGAAACTAGGCTTAACTAGGGTTAGCTAGGGTTACACACCGAAACTAGGCTTAACTAGGGTTAGCTAGGGTTACACCGAAACTAGGCTTAACTAGGGTTAGCTAGGGTTACACACCGAAACTAGGGTTTAACTAGGGTTAGTTAGGGTTAGTTAGGGTTAGTTAGGGTTAGTTAGGGTTAGTTAGGGTTAGTTAGGGTTGTTAGTTAGGGGTTAGGGTTAGTTAGGGTTAGTTAGGGTTAGTTAGGGTTAGTTAGGGTTAGTTAGGGTTAGTTAGGGTTAGTTAGGGTTAGTTAGGGTTAGTTAGGGTTAGTTAGGGTTAGTTAGGTTAGTTAGGGTTAGTTAGGTTAGTTAGGTTAGTTAGG
>NW_025763485.1:0-43092 GCF_003444635.1 Morchella importuna | reverse complement strand
TGTAGATACATGTACCTATGCACATTTGACCGCATGGTCTGGTTGTTGTCTGAGTGTAAAGACTTGAGGTTCTTCAAAGCTACATGTACTGATTCCCCTTGGGCAGCAAAGGAAGAAAAAACAAGAAACCAAAGGAAGACCCTGTACACACCGGAATGCATTCCTTGCACCTAGCTAGGAAAGCTGCTTCCTCTTTCCACCAATGATTTGAGATGGATTGTGGACCATTTCGTAAAAATACACCCCTTCACCTGTAAACTCGTTATGAGCCCGGTATCAATGAGGCTCGTGGCCATGACGTTTTGTTACAGGTGCAACCGTGGGTTAAAGAAAACAAGGAACGGGAGCCTCAGGCCCAGAGGAAACTCAACTCATGAGAGGTAAAAAAAATAAAAAATAAAAAATAAACAAAGATAGAGTTGGGAGCACCAAACATGGTGATAATCTGATCCCATCTATGTCCTAGGCAGTCTGCAAGCAAATCTATACAATTCGGGGAGAAGTGGGGTGGGGCTCACCAGCGCATGGCCTGATCGCTCGGTCGCACGCACCACGACCCCGACGACCTCCCGAGATTTAAAGAAGACATCCATCCACATATATCCATTTTCTTTAATCAATCATTTATCGCCAACGATAGAAACAATGCTTCGTACAACCATCGCTCGCTCTCTTCGCATTAATCGCGTATCAGCCATCACTATGTCTGCCCGACCTTACTCCTCTGAGGGGTCTACTGGAAGCGGCTTTTCGCGTCCAGCCGGTGAGGCTGCTGGGTGAGTGGACTCTTTTCTCAATGGTGATATTCAGATCATGAAGGGGATCAATCAGTGGCGGACCAAGTATAGAGAGCATTAACTTACATATAGTCGCTTTCAGTGATGCTTTCACCAAACGTGAGAAGGCTGCAGAGGATTTCTACGTTCGTCAGCAGGAGAAAGTAAAACTCGTATGTATCTCAGCTACTTCTTCATTCAACTTGCATTGCTGATCTCTCATATAGCTCCAACTCAAAGAAAAGTTGAAGCAGCAGCGTAAGCATCTCGATGAACTGGATGCTCATATGTAAACTTCTCTAACTCTCAGTTCCATGGGCAAGTTCACTAACGCTTGTTTTATAGTGATGAGCTCACCAGAGAGCAAGGGGGAGAAAAGAACTAAATTGTCGAAGTCCTCGATTCGTTCTATCAGAATGGGAACTGCAATGGATGCGTGCACGCCTAGGCAGTACCGGGCACTTCCATCATTGTAAAAAGTGGACGATATGTCTTCATCCAGTGACATGTCTAGATAAAGAATATATTTACGTCCAGTTGTATGACCAAGGTATCATTGGTATGACTCTCTTCTGAATGGTCTATATAGTAGAATCTTATACCAAGAGATGAGAGCCCACTTGTCTTGATAATTCCAACACATAGTGTTAAATCATTATCATCCAAGCCCTTTGAGCTTAAATCATTCGTTTTCTACATCAGGTTTCTTGCGGTGCCGTTTGGGGTTTAGTCTGATCGGGGTGCATACAGTTCGCCTACGGACCCTTCTATAAATCCAGTAGATCCTAGATATTCTCCCTCAAAGTTACAGCGAAAGCTTGCTATAACGGTATTTTCTATAAGGGTAAAATCTCTATAACGGTAGCACTTCTCGGTCCTTTTTGCCTGGCTTTCAGCACCAGCACCTCCTATATAAGGGTAATCTCTCTATAACGGTACCAAATTCCGGTCCCGAGCGTACCGTTATAGCAAGCTTTCGCTGTATGAGTTAGCCAGTCTGTACTGGCATATTCTGAAACGATATATAGGAGGTGGATGCACTAAGATACCCTATTTGGGTTGACGTTTTACGAATATTCGAAGCAGGCCAAGGTGATTTAAGAACAAAATTCAAGACTTGGTATGTATACTGAATGACAAGATTTAAAGGAAACCTAAATTCATCACAAGTTTCCCAGACATTTTATCCTCCTCGAATGTAGGTGTTGTGGGCAGGAAAAAAAAAGGGCACATTTAGTGTCACAAATAGATACGACCCAATGCTAATATCATGGTCGATGTAAAGCAGAGATATGCAATATATGTCTCCACCCTATGGGAAGAGTATAGAAAATAATCAAACCAAAACAGTAAATGCAGAGGTATATTGGAGAACATGAAATATTTCAAGCGTCAGGACAAAATAGAGCAAAACAAAAACAACCAAATATCCAGTAAAAGAACACAAAAACCCTGTACTAATCGCAAAAAATATTGAAAAACAGTGGGAAAAAAACAAAGTGGAACTAAACAAATTCAACAGACCCTACCAACCGAAAACCACACCATAAAACCGCACAACAATGACAAAAAAAACAGATAAGACGCAGACCACATGCAAGGATATCATCATCCCCCATTTAAGTCATGCACGTCACCGGACCCCAATGAGTAGATAAACAAAAGGGAAAATAAACCGTCCAGAACACTTTGCCGCGAAATTTTTGCCCCACCCCACTTGCCACAGTCACCTTCGCAGGATCTTCCGGAAGGAGGCGATGTAAGAAAAAAGAACGCTTTTGAAATGCCGATGAAAACCCCTCGTCCGACGGTGTCCGCAGCGACGGGCCAAGTAAGGGTCCTCGTCGTAAATAAACGCAAAATGGACTCGCCACCCAATAGGTCTTTCTCCTGCATGTAACTATATAGATCCCGTACAAATCAACGATATCCTAACCATTTCCAAATCCACATCTGACTTTCTGTTCTCCTCTCAGCTGCTGTGCGATCGATACAGTGCCTACAGGGAGCGACCTATTATTTTAGCCTGCGATCAGAGACTTAGGGTTTCCATCACAAGAAAACCATTACGTCTTGGCTCACCCGTCATGTCGATCGCATCATCGTCTGTTAGCTCAATTATCTGCTGCGGGTTGGCTGGCGCTGGGGTCGAGACTGCTACTGTCACCGCCCGGGGCTCCAGTGGCGGCCGACTCCTGGTCATGTTTGCTCCGTTTATGACTCTGTTCACCCGCTCGCTGTCGTCCGGTATCGACGATAGTAGTCCGCTGCCTCTTTCCAGAAGTGGACCTCCAAGAGTCGCGCACTGTTCCGATGTTAGTAAGTCTGCTCGGAGTTCCGTCCCTAATTCCCTCTGGATGGTAACGTCCATTTCGAGTTATTACCTTGAGGATGACTTGTATTAGTGTATTCTGCTTCAGGGGCTTGGACAAATATTCGTCCATCTGAGCCTGAATACACTTTTCTCGATCACCCAACATGGCATGAGCCGTCAAGGCAACGATGGGTGTCCTTGACAACCCGGCCTCTTTCTCATACTCGCGAATCTTCGCAGTTGCTTCAAAGCCACCCTAGAGACAAACGTGTCAGAACACCTAAAGACTATAGTTTGAAAGGAGGCTTATTTACCATAACAGGCATTTGTACATCCATCAATATTACATCGTATCGCTTGTTTTTGACAGCTTCGAGAGCCTGCAAACCGTTCTCAACAACCTCTACAGTATGGTGATACTTCTCCAAGATCTTCACAGCTAACTTCTGATTGACAATGTTGTCCTCCGCCAATAGCAAGTTGAAGGATTTTGAATTCTCAGAAACCGAAGGCGCAGCTCTTCCTTCCAAAGCAGGGATCATGCCATTCCCCAGATCGATTGGGAGGCATGGGGTGGTCATGTAAGAAGTAATACCCAAGTCGAGTGTAGACTTGAGTGAGACCTGGATTATCGGGCAGAGGAGTACAAGTGGAATGTATTTAAAGTCGTCCAATGTCCGTAACTTCAAGGCAGTCTCCATAGAGTCAACAAGTATGACATCGTACATCACACCCTTCCTTCCGTTATTCATATCCGGCAACGGTGCGTCCTCTGCGGAATGCACGACAATCGGTACCAAATCGAGCATTCTCAACATCTCGGGAATAGCGGCATTTTCACGGTTCTTATCGATGAAGAGAACGTGATGACCCTTGTAGGGTTTGAGTTGGGGCATAATTCCACCAAGATCTGTTGATGCAAGGCGAACAATGCATGTAAAGTAGAAAGTACTACCCTGACCATACTGACTCTTGACCCAAACATCACCACCCATAAGATTTACCAAACGTTTCGAAATTGATAAGCCAAGACCTGTACCACCAAACTTCCTAGTTGTAGAGCCGTCGGCTTGACAGAAAGTGTCAAAGATCAGATCGAGTTTATCTGACTGGATTCCGATCCCGGTGTCGGAAACTGAAAACTCGAAGCAGTACTCGTTCTCGGCACAACGTGATTGGTCGGTTTGACGGATAGTCAATTTGACTTCCCCGCTCTCAGTGAATTTGATGGCGTTTCCGACAAGGTTAAGAATAACCTGTCTTAAACGGAAGGAATCTCCAACCACGTGATCGGGAACAACATTGTCAACACAGTAGACGAGATCCAAAAATCGTTCATTGGCCTTGACGGCCAGTGTTTTCAAGGCATTGAAGACGGTTCCACGGAGCGAGAATGGAATTTCTTCCATAACCATACGGTTTGCCTCGACTGCATTACAATGTTTCGTCAGTTACTGGAGAAAATAGCGCAATGGGGGGGGGGGGGGTCTGTAGAATAGTGGCATAGTAAAGGGCTAAACGGGAGAATATACTCTTCGAAATATCCAATATGTCGTCAATAATGGTCAGTAAACTATTGGCTAAGTTATGCACAATGTTTAACATCTCGCGTTGGTACTGGGTTAAATCGGTGTCGAGGGTTAATTGAGTCTAACAAAAGTGTCAGTCCTATCTCAAGAATCCAAGAAGTAGAATTGTCTCATACCATTCCAATAATACCGTTCATTGGCGTTCTAATCTCGTGAGACATGTTCGCTAAGAATTCAGACTTAGTTCTGTTCGCCAACTCTGCAGTCTCACGAGCCGCTGTGTTCTTCTGAATACTGTCACGCAAATTGAAGACCATCTGATTAATCTTAGTCTTGAGGGCATCCATCTCGCCGGAAGCTTCAACGGTAATGAATCGATTGAAGTCACCATCAGCTGCCGCTGCAGTGATGGACCCGAAGGCTCGGACCTGGGTCGTAAGATTTTGTGCCATGGTGTTCACATTGCTGGTAATTTCCTTCCAGAGTCCATCGACATCATTCACCTCAGCCTGAACACCTAACTTTCCGTCTATCCCCACATCTCTTGCCACACGCTTGACTTCTCTCGAAAATACCTCAAGTCGGTCAACCATTTTGTTAATAGTCGATTTTAGTGCAAGGACTTCTCCCTGCGCGTGCACAGTAATCTTGCGACTCAAATCACCCTCGGCGACAGCAGTTGTGACATCTGCAATACTTCGCACCTGTGTAGTAAGATTATTGGCCATGATATTAACGTTGTCGGTAAGATCCTTCCAGACACCCTCGACGTCTTGTACCTGTGTTTTTTGTCAGAATGTTCTGTCTTCGTTCCAAAAAATTTAAACATACTCTTGCTTGACCTCCCAAAATTCCGTCCGTACCGACTTCTCTAGCGACCTTCGTAACCTCCGTGGCAAAATTCTGCAACCGTTCCACCATCTTGTTGATCGTCTCCTTCAATTGTAAAATTTCTCCCTGGGCGTGCACATCAATCTTCCTCGCCAAATTACCCTCCGCCACAGCAGTTGTAACCGAAGCGATACTGCGCACTTGGGTTGTGAGATTGCGAGCCATACTGTTAACGTTCTCAGTGAGGGATTTCCAAGTGCCCTCCACATCCTCTACTCTAGCCTGTCCACCAAGCTTCCCTTCCGTTCCGACTTCGCGGGCTACTTTTGTAACCTCAGTGGCAAAGTTTTGGAGACGGTCGACCATCTTGTTAATAGTTTCCTTGAGTTGTAATATTTCTCCCTTACAAATGGCGCTGACTTTCTTGGTAAGATCTCCTTCTGCGACAGCTGTAGTGACAGCCGCAATATTCCGCACTTGATCTGTGAGATTTGCAGCCATAGCATTCACATTATCGGTAAGCTCTCGCCATGTTCCCTTCACCTATAATTTGCAAACTATTGTAAGCACCCTGGAAGTACCGCAGGAAGAGCAACAATACCTCACGTATCTCAGCCTGACCGCCAAGGATGCCATCGATTCCGACTTCGCGAGAAACTCGAGTAACCTCAAAGGCAAATGTTCGGAGTTGATCGACCATAGAGTTAATAGTCTGTTGCAGTTCCAGGATCTCTCCTTGGGCATGAACGTGGATTTTTCGAGAAAGATCTCCGTTAGCAACAGCTGTGGTAACATCTGCGATCTCTCGAACCTGATTTGTGAGATTCGAAGCCATAACGTTCACTATATAATATCACAAAACATCAGTATTTTAAAAACTCAAAGGTTTGGCAGACTGTTATCACTCTAGTCAATTAGACCAGGAAAAAAGCAAGGATCCCAAGCTACCGTTATTTGTCAACTCCATCCATGTTCCCTCTACGCCCGCAATTCTAGCCTGTCCTCCAAGGCGACCCTCGGTTCCTACCTCTCGAGCCACTCGAGATACCTCACTTGCAAATGTCTGCAATTGATCTGTCATGGTATTGATGGTATTCTTGAAAGTAGTAATTTCAGGGTCCATCTCTACAGCGTGGACAGTAACCTTCTTGTTTAGGTCTCCCTTTGCAACTATTGCGCACGGACTTCAAATTAGTACTAAGTTACCCCACCCAGCACTTTGATACTTGCTCGTTGGCCACATACCAGCAGTTACAATCTCTCCGATTTCTCGGAGAGCCTTTGAAAAAGCCTCATTCGCTTGTTGTGATTTCTTTAGCTCCCGTTGAAGTCTCTCTACTTTTGTTGCCTCGTCTATGGGAATATGTGGAGTTTGTTTCGCTTTTTCTGCCTCCTCCATCAAATTCTTCATTATTTTCCTATTCTCCTGGATCTCTTGCTCTTGAGATTTGACATGTTTGTGCAGAAACTCGAGCTGGTGAGATTGTTCGCTGGAATCGCTGGTCGGGCTACTGCCATTCCCTTCTTCGTCCCGTACAAGACCGCCTTGGATAGGTATTGGTGAGGGGTGACGACCAACAAGCGAGAAGGGGGAAAATAGCGCACCATTTTCGTTGGGAGTATCAGGAAAGTGCTGGCTAACTGCATTGGCCTTTGACTCTAAATGCTGTATCCGCTGTACCAGCGATATAAGCTCCCTCTCCAGCGACCTTTTATCAAAGGTATCATGCCCGGGAAGAGTGAGCCTTTGTTCCTCACTGAACTTGCTGTAATCACCCTTCGCGACAGCCCTAAGGACAGCCGTAGTGGCCTGGTAGACGGCGTCGTTCTGCATATTTCGTCGTCTGTTTCACCACCGAGAGGATCGGGGTGTTGGAGAAAAGTTTAGGGAAACCTTTGAAGGTTGAAATCACGGCCGAAATATTTGGAGGGGGGGAATGGAAGGGTGTGAGATTTTTTCTTGGGGGGGGTGGAAGTCTGGGTGAGTTGATAACAGGTACGAAAACCCGAACCTCACTTAGTTGATTTCTAATTTCGGGTGGGAAGATACGAAGGAGGAGAGAGAAGAAAGAGAGGGGACGGGGGTTCGGGGGATAAGGGTGGTGGAAGCTCGCCCTGGCGTTGTTGACCCTTCTTTGGTTAGCCGTTGCCGCTTAGAAGGGTGATAGCGATAATAGGGCGGCGGTGAGGTTGGAAGAGAGGGTAATTGCGGGACGAAAGGGTTAAAAAGAAGTTAATGAACTGATAGTGATTTGAAAGGGAGGGGGAGGGGAGCTCTCCGGGGGAAAAGGGAACGCGAACGATGTAGGTAGGCGAGTAAGTAAAAAAAAAAAGAAAGGAAAAGGAAAAAAGAAAAAAAAGAGAGAAAGAGAAGAAGGCTCCAAGGCTAGTTCCAGAGGGAAGAAAGGCGGGCAACAGGAGTTACAGGACAGAGCAGCGGGTGGCCGGCAAGTTGCAGCAAAATAGTGGGCCAGCAGATGCTGCAAAGACAGAGGCAAACGAGGGGACAAAAGGACACTGGCAGGGGTCAGGGAAAGGGCTGTGGAATTTGGGGAAACGAGCGAGTAAGAGGGCGTATGGGCTGTGAGTGTGCTTGTAAGTGTGCGTGTGAGGTCTCAGAGTGACGACCGCGGTGCAAGGATTTCTTCGACCTGCTGCTGTTGGGACCTCTGGACCGTGTAAAGTGAGCATGAATGGAGGGACTGAAAAACAGCTGGGCGGCGTTCATTGTGCAGCATGGCAGACAGGCAATCCCAGCCAACAATCCACCCGGCAGACGGGTGTCACTAGTATCGAGGCGTAAACAGTTCCTCAGTACGATATTGGAATTTGGAAAACAGCAAGGAGTTTCCAGAGAGTGAGAATACTCCACCTACATGTATCTACGTACTGGCATCATTACCTGTTCTGATACTCCGAGTCTACTTAGAACCCTACATGTAGCCATGGGAATTCGTTTCTTTCACACCGATATGCAGTGGTGCTTGCTTTCTCGCACCCTCCCTCCCCCCGGTGGTTGAAATACACTTTATCCTAATCTTTATCACGCTCTGACGACACTCGACTCATCAAAGCCCTCTCGGCTTCCTCCCTTTCAACAAATTTGTAACCCCCCATTCTTTCCCCCGCCCGCCCCGCATGTCTTACATTCGCCTCCTCTTCATTCTCTCCTCCCTCTCCCTTCGTCATCAAGGGTGCCTGAATTTGTTCACAGCCTGGACCTGCCTACTCGCATATACTGTACGGTAGAAGTACAGTACTTACTATTGCTTGATCATTCCATCCAATTTAACTATGTTTCTCCCAATGCCAAATACAACTTTTATCAATTTTAACGTTAGTTGTCGCCGTTCTGGTTCAACAATCTATCTAACCCGAGCCAGGGTTTAAACCCGCCTCCCATAACTAGTTCCCGTTTAAACCCTTGAAAATTGGATCTCGGTAGACCTGAAGGTTCTTATGGCTGGCGAAACAATTGATTACTTTCTTAGAGAAGTATGTCCAACAGTGGCCCAACAATTAAGGTGGCCACGGAACGGAACGCTGCCGTTGAGAGGGGAACAAAACTATGAATCTCTGGTTCTCATCTCCACAGTTATTCATACCTTTGCTGCCAAACCCACGCCGCTAGAACCCCCCGTGCCCATATCACTGCATACGCGCATGAAAAAGTACTCTACACCTGAGAGTGAATCGTGACCTTTTTGTTCGGCCCCCTTCCGGTTTAGGGCATTTAGAGTACTCACAAGTCACAGGATCCTACTGCAGCAGCCATGCATGAAAACATCGTCATTTGTGCGACCGACCTGTCTACCCCTCTACCTTACGTAAGAACTCTGAATACCCGAGCCTCATGGAATCCAGGGACCAGGCGTGTGGAAGTAAAACACGTCTTTCGAGTCTTGAGACCGCAGTTTTCAACTGTTCCTCCGGACTTCTGAAGCATCTTGAGCCCTCACCGGATCAGCTGCGATGACTTCCCCATTACTATCTTGGCAATCCTTATTATTCCTTTTATTTGGTCTTGAAACTGGTGATCCTGATTGTGATCTTCGATTTCCAACATGTGCTGTCCAGTCTGTTTTCAAACTTCGCTAGGTGTGGGTGTAGATGGTAGAATATGTGTGTTTCTAAGAAAAACAAATTATTATTCGAAGACCAAAGGAGCACATATAAAATGACTGGCAACTGACGTAGGGATGTTCGAGCTGAATGATCCCCTTTCCCCGTAACTACTCTCCCTTCCTCTCATGACAGCCTCACTAAGTTCTTCGACTCATTGCTGCAAAATTGAGCTCTTCGAGAAACAACTCTTGCAAACAAATGGCCCCCTCCGAAGTCAAGTAGATTCGTCGATCTCCGCATAGGTGACTATTTGCAAAGCCCATATGGAAAACCAATGGCAGGCACCACTATTCCCTCTCTTTGTGGTGGCTGCCTATCTGGCGCGCTGATCGCCTTTATAGCTGCCATCTAACCCATGCGGTGAGGCGGACGGCAGTTATCTCACCATAGTATCGGTTCTTCAAATCTTTCTTTTTTGTCACAATTTAGCGGCGGCCAGCGGTGTGGGGAACTTCATGCCACTCCATATATCTACGTGTACCGCCGCAACCTTTCCTTCTCCCAAATTACCTCCTCGATCGCCGCCGCTACGTTGTTTGCTAGTTGACCTGGCGTTGGTTTTCCCCCAGCCCCATGAAAATCTGTTTTTCACCGGTCGAGTACCGTGATCATTCATGAGCAGACATTTGGGGGTTTCTAAAGCGGAAAAGCTCTATGATTACCCAAACCGAAAACTCGAAATTTGGGAGCCAGCGCGACCGGGTTTCACATGTCTCAGCCCCCGACAACATATCTCGGCATGGATAGGTATTAGTGCGAGCCCTAGCCCTACGTATCAACTTGAGCTCTACATCCTCTACTATGATCCTAGGACGACAGGGCGATATTTAACAAACTACCTCTTAAGGGGGTGATTTTCTATTCGTGGCGGCTGGAGTGTCGTTGCCCAATCTGGTGTTCTAGTGCCCGTTGGTATCCCGGGTTCTGCAAATCTTGCCGTTGGGGCCGGAATGGGTGGAGCTGGAATATGGCGTGCATGGCGGCTCACAAGTAGTAGTTCTGTTAATACATGTAGTAGCTCTGTTAATATCTATTTGGGGTATAAGGTAATATCAAGGCTGGATTAAAGAAGTGCATAACCATGTTGTCTATTTACCCCATAAGTTACAAAATCTCTAATGTGGATACATGTACTGTACCCATGACAGTGGTATATACTCGTATACCAGGGTAAGAACCAAAAAATGCAAGTGACGGAAACAGTAATGATTTGTATGAGAGATCACCGCCACCCCATACAAATAATCCTTGCCCTGAGCAACTGCATTTTCTGGTTCTTTTCGTGGTAAACGGGTACAGACATCCGTTTGCCATGCATACATGTAGACTAATAGAGTAGTGGTATGTCTGTTTATTAGTGTTTTTATCATTTCAAAGGTACATAGTACATATGTAGAGTATATACATATATATAATTACAAGTGCCTGTTCCATGTTTGGCCTCGGTAATTTCAAGAAAACTGTACCATAGCGAGATTGGTACGTTGAAGTCTCTATCATTAACTTTCTTGTGTGGTCCATGACTATGTACTCTCGGAGGGTCAGGCTACGACAGTCTGTTAATTCAAACAACTACATGTAGGTGTATACGTGTAAATATTGTAAGAACCCGCATGACCACTACTACTATGGCTCGAGAAGCTATGGTGGGTCGTAGGTGTGTAGACTTCGGCGTTTGCAGCCAATCAATCTATAGGAATTGGGAGATCTACTCCATAATGGTGCTCTAGCGCCTAGCCCAACGGTGGAATTTTCTCTAATTCCCATACAAAAAAAGTTCCTCTGAAGTTGACACCCACCCCTATGCCTTCTCGCGCCATACATGCAGGCACAGTATTTTACCGCTGTGACGCCAACTCCATGAGCCTTAGTGGCCCTACCGGACCCTCTAGCTAGTGCTTGTCATGAGCCCTATCAGTCACCAGTAAACTCAGCCTTAACCACAGGGCTTTCATGACTTTTATGCTCAGAAGATCTTTTCAAGGCTGCCCGTCCGTGACTTGGTAAATAAGAAAAGGAAGGGGCATGATTAGTCGACCTAGACAATACGAGCTTTTTTGGTTCTCGGCCGAAGTAGGAATTTAACGAACTACATCGACTGCAGCTGAGCATACGTAGAGTATATGTAAAGTACTTATGTAGAGTAAAGTATGTCGTGGCAAATCCATGTCACCCTTGCAACTTGCTTGAACAGGATAAACTTGGCGCGTACCTTGGCATCTGAATTTTGACTTAACATGCAATACAAAATAATGAATTGAAATGTTAACACTATGTTCACTCGATATAGAACGCATAGAGAATAACGCCCGACCCGGGGTTGGGTACGGCGGGCGAGTGGGCGCTAGACGATACATCCCGAGTGATAGATGATGATTGGTCGAAAGTTTTCTAATTACGTCGTTCCTGGCTACCGACCCTACCAGCAGAATTATGACACTAAAGAAAATTAGATTGCGGAAGCCCAGTCTCTCCAAAAGAAAAAAATTAAAACGTGGCGTGGGAGTGGATCGAGTGCTTTGCCATGATTGGTGTACTTCATGCGCCTTGCATCCTGTGTCATGCGCCATTACACTTTCGACGGACAACACGGCACGGCGTAACATTAGGCCGCCTCTTCATGCGCCTGGGCACCTGTATCATGCGCTCGAAAGGGGATCGATCGTCCGTCAGCACGGCACGGGGAGGCGGTTCTTCATGCGCCTTGCGTCCTGTGTCATGCGCTATTACGCTTTCGACGGACAACACGGCACGGCGTAACATCAAGCCGTCTCTCATGCGCCTGGGCATCTGTATCATGCGCTCGAAAGGGGTCGATCGTCCGTCAGCACGGCACGGGAAGCGGTTCTTCATGCGCCTTGCGTCTTGTGTCATGCGCCATTACACTTTCGACGGACAACACGGCACGGCGTAACATCAGGCCGTCTCTTCATACGCCTGGGAACCTGTATCATGCGCTCGAAAGGGGATGGATCGTCCGTCAGCACGGCACGGGGAAGCGGTTCTTCATGCGCCTTGCGTCTTGTGTCATGCGTCATGAGCCTGGCTGTTGGTGATATTACACACTCCACATTGAGAGACCCAGTGAGCACGATTATGCTGAGGCTTCAATGTGTTGTGATTTGACTATCGAGATGTCATATAAGCCTTTACAAAGAACCCGTTATCCAGCTTTCTGGCTACGACATTCGCCTTCAAAGTATATTCATATTAGTACCCTTTACACATCTCCATTTATATTGCACTGATGTCTTTCTCCAACAGCATGTTTAGCCAACCCGCACCCAACACATATATCGGTATTGAAGAAATGATTGAGCTTCTCAAGGAACATTTGGGACCCCAACTCAGGAAGTATAAGGAAACCTCGGACCAAGCATTGAAGCAAAATTTCGACTTGTATGTATGTCTTATCACATTTCAGCGAAGGCGGCATTAACCGGTGATAGGGCGGAGTTTTTCACCGACTACAAGGAGAGATGTCTAGCCGAAAGCAAGGGCAGCTGTTGTGGGGACACACTCTTGGACCAAACCTATAAAGACGACATTCTGGTTGCTCGTATGAACACTGAAAGAATTATCTCTTGTCTTCAGGAATACGCTGTCTCCCTCAACCAACAAAGTCCTGACTTGTATGTTTCTCTCTCTTTCTTGTGGCACTTATAACACGGCTCGCATCGCTAATAGATAAAATGTTTAGCCATCATAACCACATATCCGTTGCCGACCAAATGGATGTCCCACATAACTCGGAAAACACGTCAGTTTTAGCAAACACCGAAACCACCTTCAACCTTCTTCAGTCTGTCTCCGCCGATGTCAATGGTTTGCTTTCAACATTAAAAGCAACAAATGACGCCATCATTGGGAACTCAGTCCTCATCGGCGACATTCTCAAACGTACTACTGATTTGAAGTCTGAACTCGCGGAACACGACGCAACCCTTCAAAAAACGTTAGTTTACCTTCTTTAATATTTTTATAAAGATATCGTTAACTAACGTCCCTGCCAGCCACGATGAAGCAAAGCTGAGTCGGATGATTGCGGCACAATGTCGTGATCATGTTAGAGAACCTGTTGCTTTTGAACCGCTGGAGTATCGTGTTGCGCCGCCAGCAGAAACACACACAGGCATTCTGCGAATTACTGCCCTTTTGACGACCTCTCTTGATCGATTCTCTGGTCGCATTGATGCCCTGTAAGTCACGTCCTCCATGAATGTTCGATTTAATCCTAGATATATAGCTAATACTATATATGTTCTTGTAATAGCACTGCGGCGCTTGAAGCCCAACAAGCAAAGCCCCAAGCCACGCAAAGTCCCACCGTTTCTCTCGGTGGTCTGTCTCCGTGCCCTGGAGGCGAGTTCCATGATAACATGCACTCGTTGGCTACCACCTGTATCGCGATGTCTGATCGTCTATTCTCATTGTAAGCCTCTTCAAGTTCACCGTTTGCACATTTATTCATCTTAGGTGAACATAGGGAAACCCAAATGCTCTTGATCAAGGATATGGTTGCTCACAAGGCTCCGCCAAATGCCAATGGGGCACCCACGTCTGTCAACCCGGTGAATGCCGTGAATATCTCGTTGGTTCCTCAAAACATCTGTCTATTTGTTCTTTCCTAATTATTACAGTTCGCACCGCGACGAAATGGGCTCCAATGTCCCCCATTCTACGCCTACCTGTAGCAGACCCCACACTCCTTCCGCTACGGCCCATGAGCCCACCCACCTCCGTCATGCGGTGGCAACTCCTGCAGATCTCGACGCCGTTTTGCAGAATTTTTCTCAATGGTATGTAAATTACTTTGCCTTATATTTATAGTACTGATATTCTGGTTTGTTCGTCCTCAGTGATACCCAACTTGAGGAAGAAGGCGCCATGTGAAATCCACGGTTGTGCGTTCGTCACATTTCCCGCCGGGCATATTGGAATCATAGTTTCTTATGTTAACATTTGCCGCGCATGGCCGTCATTCATAAATCTGTATTTTTTTATCTTCACGTTCATTAACTGTCGCTGCTTTGCATATTGTTTAGTGTCCCATTGCTATGTCACTTATCTTTACCAGTCTCTTCCTGTATTCTTCATCAGTTTTCTGTTTGTCCTACTGTCTCTATCTCTCTTGCCTTGTGTTTTTGACCATCACTCGTTTAATAGCAACAATTTCGATTTATATTTGCAATCAGGCTATGAAATAAATATTCGTTATGCCAGCCTACATTGATATCTTACTCTTGTGACTTCCAAACCGCCATGTTCTTCCCTTCATGCCCACAACACGTGCCCTGATCTCGTCGCAGGTGTTTTGTCCTCCGTTATGAACCAGGCCGAATCGATCGCCGTCGTCCCTAGTTCCCCCCGGTCGAAACACTATCTGTTATTGTCTCTATGATTTTTATTAGTGTGGGTACTATCGACACAGCGATATCGCACGAAATGATGTTCGCCTACCTGCGGCATATCCTTAGGCGATAATTATCGCCCAAGTTGGAGCTCTCAGGCGATCGTACACATAAGTGGCCATGTAACTGATCTAGGTTCAATGAATTAGATTAGATTAGCGTGGGGGGGGGGAAGACTGACGTTGGGGTGGTTGTCACGCACAGGGCCCCAAATAATGCAACGCTTGCCGTTCGAGTTCGAGTTTGGAAGGCGGGGGAAGACATACGCTTCCCTCATCCCGGTATCTGAACCACCCGCTAAGTGACTGGGATGAGATCTCGTATAGTTGGTGAAGAGGTGTAGGGACCAACTGTCGGGCCATGTAGCTGCGACGGTTACAACATCAACACCACCACCTTGATCGCCCGAAGATATCAGGAACCTCTCGAGATGTTCGGAGGGGTGAACCGAGACAGGGTTCATGTGATGTGTTGCCTTGACAAAGTTAAAGGGAATGTCTCGGTGATGAACCCAATGCCGGCACGCGGCGTTCAGGTAAGCGTCTAAATGGAGCAAACTAAACTGGCAACGACCGACCTCCCGTATTTTCCTAGTCTCTTGCAACAGGGGGCTAATATATTGGAGGATAGAGACTTGACTGTATGCGAAAGGTATACATAGAATGTTGATAGACAAAAACATTGACTCCAAGCTACAACTATCGAGTGACAGACCTTGGCGGAGGCGTTGCACCGCTGATTGATCCCATCGAGGCTTTAAAAATCCTCTCTCATCTCTTTGCTCTATAATAAGTAACCTTGGCCTGCATATATCTGAGTGAGTTGATGATTTGTTTGCTGCAAGCATCCAGGACTCAATAAACCGGCACACCCCGGTGAGCCCGCCGAAGTCGGCCGAGAAAACGCATAGGATACTGGAGAATGGTCCCAATACGCGCGCAAATAGGCTTGTTCTAAGTCTTCCAATCTCTTCGTGAGATATCATAGTCATGATGGTGGTTTCATGACACTTAGAGGCAGTCGCATTAACCGCGCCCGGATAATATTTCCCAGGTACAATACAATCGGCTATTAGTAACGGATGTGGGTCTCCGGCTGTGCGGGGGTCAGCATGTAGCTTGCACATGGATGACAACTCAGTCCTTCGGGGTTTGAATGATTTCCCGACGATACCTCGCAGGAGGCGTTCTTTAGCAACGCCTCCAACAAAGATGATCATGTCTGGTAACTGAATGTTGTTAGGGTGTGGTAATTGTTTCGTATTTATGAGGTCTGTGATGCGATGTGAATGGATGAGGGTGTGTGTGTTATGCGGGCCTGCCGAAAGATCAAACCACGAGTGATGGTCACACGCCATGATGAGTTTGGTTATCTGTGTTGAGGAGAGAGAACACCACCGTTTTAATTATAGGCGCGGTATCCACTAGCGTGTGTGGGCCCGGTTCCGATTAGCAAGGATCCTGACTCGCTTAACCCAGGAACCAGGAACCAGGAACCAGGAACCCAGGAAACCAGGAAACCAGGAACCAGGAACCCGGGACCAGGTGATGAAAGCGTGCTTGGCCGGTTAGCTTGGTTGCCGAGACAATTGAAGATTGCCGAAATAATGACTAAACGCTCTGCCCCCTACGGTTAAATAGCCCCCAGGGGATTATCATCTACCTACACATTCAGACACCACAACGACAATGGCACATAGGTTTTCGGCGCACGAGGCTGCCCAACAAGGCGGGAAATCCTTCTACGCGGGTGTCGTACGGCTTCGGTTTGAATCGTTTGCAGCTTCTCCAAAATATTTGGCACGGGAATTAAGCATTAAAAATATCGAGAGATTAAAGACGATCTTTCGAACAGATGGTGTACTTTCTAGGGAAAACCCTCTCAATCGTATCCCCATCTTACTCACTGCAACGGCTTTGACATCTGCACTCGAGAAAGCGGGCATTGGGAAGGATGACATTAACGGCGATCCTCCGTATCATCAACTCCCCATGCCCAAGGGGTCGGTCCAGTATCTTCATGGTCATCATCGCCTGATGGCCGCCAAAGACATCATCCCACAAATGGATCGTTGGTGGGGAGTTGACATCTATATTGAAGGTAGTGAAAAATTGAACGCGCAGACCACCCTTAGCCCATAGTCTAACCGCGCGCAGAGTTTGCTTCGGACGAAGATTTATACTATCTACAGCACCAATATGCCAATTCGGCCAATATCACTGATGGGGAGATATTTCGAAATATACGTTTGAGTTCCAGAGAAAACGATCTATTTAAACAACAATTCTGGTGGTCAAGGCTTAGTCGCTCGAAATCCCGGGACTTAAAACAGCTTTTGCGCAGTGCGAGATTCCGTGTCGGCTTCGACAAACTGCTGGACATACCTGGGTTGTGGCCTGCGGTGCAGCTTGGTGCTTTGCACAAACTCCTCCCGCTGAAATGTGACGAGGTGGGTTCTCGGGATTTTATTCTATCCGGCCATATGTCTTGCGTTATCTAATTCGTCTCTTATGCCAGGAAGTAGCCCGTTATCTCGATTGGGTGTCTGTAGCTTGGGGTGAATTGGCCGGTGCCAATCACCTACTGGTCGATCGCGAGTTGGCGGACACGATGGAATTACGTGCCCCTGCCATCTCCGATGTCGACCGGGACGTTCTCACTCGTTTGTGCGATGTACCTCACAATGGTGGCAAGGACGCGATATACGAGAATATCCGAAGGGCCAACGACAGAATTCCCACACTGCACTCGCTCTTTCAGGATCTGAAATACCTCGAGGCAGTGGCCGGCCCGATGAAACTCTTAGCCGGTCCCACAAAACTAACTGTACGACAATCTTTCGAGCGTATGTTCGTTGGCGATCAGCATGCATTCGAGGAATCTTACTGGGAGTTATGGTTATTTAGCATGATAAACTTTCATAAGTTGTCCACCGCTATCACGCTCCGAAAGAACGCCAATCGTCCCAAGCCAATATGCGAACAAAATCTTCATATTCTGGCAGAATTTGCGCGGATTGCTGATGAGCTTGGGTTCAGCTCCGGTCAAATCGACAAGTACATAGAATCAACCCCCGAAATCATTGTCGCGCGAGAGTTCTTTTCGAAGTTTAGGCCTCGTGATGTGTACGTGTACGATAACGGAGTCTTTGAGGAGGAAATCCGGAATCTCAGTGAAAGCTTGTGCAGGTTTCAAAAACGTGCCCCGTCTACAAGGAAGCCCGCCCTGACCGGCGAAAATCCGGTGGAGGTCACAAGGAGAACCGGCCGCCCTTTCGAGAATGACCATGAGCGTGATGCTGACAACTATACATTGGAAAACATGCTTGGGCCCCTGCCCCTAGAGCGAGATAACGATATCACGACGTTCTTTTGCCGAAGATCATGGTTCATCGCGTTCTTTGTGGGAGGTGGCTCTATATTCGAACAAAGAGTATTTGACCTGTCCCGGCGTTCTCAGTCAACTCCCCAAGATCCAGACCTGCCCCCCCCGAGCGAGGCCGAGTCTCCCCTCTCGGTAGAGGGCCAGCCCCCTCCTGCTCCCGAGGGCCATCCCCCCCCCACACACGAGGCCGAGTCCACTCCTCCTCCTCCTCCCTCCTCCCCGAAGGGCAATCTCCTCCGCCCTTGTCACCCGGCCCGGGAAGGAGTCGTAGACGGCCCCGTTCTTCGTCGGATGGCGCCAACAAAAAAAGGCGGGTTGGGTTGGGGCCCCATGACGACACAGAATGGACTATCTCCGTGTATTATCATACCGCGCCACTTGTATTAGTGAAGGAAGTGATTCGCCGTTGCGCACTAAATGATCTTATCTGTTCTCTGATCGACTGGGAGGCGCGGGTTTTCGAGGACGATCATAGTGGGCAGTTGGTTCCCGCTGGTGACATAGGGGATGCACTATACCGTTTGCACCCTGATATTCATGTTTGTGTTATGGAGGAGAATGGGGAACTTATTTCGTGATCTCATGTACATAATCCAATTTTTAAGGTTTATATTCGTTAAATAGAAAGATCTAAATTTCTCCTCGCGCATGACCCGCAAGCACAGTGTCTTTGATACGAAGCTCCTCCTCATCCAACCCCCTGCCGACTACAAGAAGCGAGTCGTTGACCCCCTCTCCATCGAGAAGGATTAAACTGCGCATAAACCGCTAAAAACTATTAGCGACTGTAACATTTCAGGATGCATGTATAGAGCTCAACCTCGGTCTTGCCCCTGTCGAGCTCTCGGCCCAGCTCCATGTCCTCTAATTCATAAATTCGTCGCAAGTTGTTGACATGACAACGCAAGCTAACGGTTGAGTCTATTCTTCCAAGTTTGTGATTGAATATGCACCGAATCGTTTTGTACGGCAAGCCTTCTAGACGATAAAAAAGCAAGAGAAATGTCTCTGTTCTGGACCATGGAGTGCTTATGTCCATCTTTCTGATCGATGACGGGGCGCGTATGGCGGGGGAGATGAGGTCTGTGAGGAAGAAAAGGAAATCGTTGAAGCGACTCTGAAGTTGGGTCTAGGGTCTGAGTTGAACTAGTGATGGGCACGAGCCCCGTTGCCACTTTTATTATCACCCTTACACTGTCCTTTACGAACCCGTCATGAGTCGATCCCCGCTTTAGCGCCCTCAAGAACCGATAAAGACACGCCCACCCCGCTCAGGTAGGCCACTCTCACCAATAATATTTAACAATCGCAAACATGAGCTCCAGTAACACCAGCAAACCTGACAACCTGGGAAACTTCAAAAACCCCGGTGACATGAGCACGAGGACAACTGCAATGAACACCGTGAACACAACATGCTCCAATACCGGCGGTGGCCCAGGTGCTAGGAGTGCGAACCAGCACGCCATGAGCGTAACCACCATGATCTCGCCGAGCAGGATATCTCCCATCGACTTCAATCTTTTCACCTCTGAAGAGTGGGATCGGTTCTTTGAAGCCAGCGAAGGGTTCAAATACTCGCCAACCGTCACCATATCACGACTCAGCCCTTGTTTTGGGGGAGGGTCTTCGGCAAACACCCCGACGACTGGCACTCAGGACCCAACCAAGGAGTACGCGTTACTCAGAACATTGCCCGTCAATGAGTCGGCCGAATTCGCGCGGGTAGAGAAGCTGGTTCAGGCTGAGAAGGAGATTGAGGCCTTGAAAGAGCAAAATATTGCGCTCCAAAACCGGTATATATCACCATCAGGCTCCTTTTTCTCTTTGTATCGATGGCTCGGTCTGATGCTCAAATCAATATACAGGGTTGCCAACCTCGAGAGGGAAGTTACGGTAGACATCACGCTCCAGAGCAGGTATGTTATTACCGCAGGCTCTTTTTCCCTTTCTATTAATGGGTCGACCTAACACTCAAGTCAATATACAGGGTAGCCAATCTCGAGAGGGAAGTAACGCAGGTTACAGTTTGGAGCCAGAATCTTCAAACATATTTAGGTGATTTCAGCTCTTGGGCGAGGGATACTGTGGGGGAAGTCATTAGCCGCACCAGTAATGACTGGGTGATGGATGGGGAGGCAGAGTAGTGTGGTTCTACGCTTTTTTTTTTGAGGTTTCGTGTAGGTGAAGTGGCAGGGTAATTACCTCGATTTCTGTCACGTGTGGGTAGCTAGCTTGATTGTATGTCACGTGAGTGGAGTGTTAATTTGATGCCGAGCGATCGCCACGAATGAGATAATTTATTCTGACAACAAACTTTTACTTTAACGCTGCGAGAAAAACACTTTGCCTCCCCCTCCTTAAGCACCACCCGGAAAAAGATACTACCCGTTGATGGAGCGCCGCCCGACAACTGTCCACGACTTGGCTACACAGGACAAGCTGAACCTGATATTAGGCTGTAATATCCGTAGCCCACGCGCATTCTCGAGAAACTTTATCTACTTTGATGTTAACACGTTTGTTTGTGGCGAGATAGGGGAGGGTGGGATTTACCTCCCTGACCTCCGATGCCGTCATTGAACCCCCTGTTGCGGACAAAAATTCGGACATCTCTGGTGTATATAGAGATGTGTTTCTTTGCATAACATCAGTATCTCTGGTCAAGGCGAGCAAATGGGCACCAGGTTCGACCATCTCAATAAATATGTTGCCGAGGCTCTTGAGATCGTCATTGGTCCTCATTTGTTCGGAACGAGAAAAGTCGGCGATCTTAACTTCTCCGTCATAATTGAGCAAGATGTTCGTGGGGTTAAGGTTACTGTGGACAATGCCATGATGCTGCAAATATTCGAGCCCTTTTAGAATCTCACCAGCTACGGTCGCTATTTGGGGGACCTCGAGTCGAAGGAGTGCGGAAATCACTTGTCCGAGAGTAGTGTCCATCGGCTCGAGAAAGACCACCGGACCCTCGGGTGTCAGTCTGTATTCGTGGTGGAAGACAACACATGGGTCGGTATTCGCAATTACGATGTCTAGAACGTTTAAGTTGTAGCCCGTTTTGTATTGCCTGATGGCTATAACGTCCCCATCCCGCGATTTGGCAAAGGTGGTGATACCATCGAGCTTGAGGGTGAAGACCCTCTGATAAAGATCAAAAGATGAGGGGGAGGAGGACGACGACGACGACGACGACGACGACGACGACGACGATGATCCAAGGGCCAATGGGGGAGGCGTTGGAGATGGAGGAGGTAAGAGAGATTGCGAAGACGGTGAACCTCGCCCGAACATGTCGGACCAGGCCGTCTTGCGTCTTTCGCTCTCGTGGCTGGACATTGTGTGTGTGTTTTTTTCAGGTGGTCCTGAGCCTAGCATAACGCGACCGATATACCACCGGGCGAGGGGTTTTTATAATAAACTCTATTTGGGAACGGGGCCAGGTAGCTCGTTTCGTAACAAACTATGTTCGCTATTCCGAGATTCTAGCGATAGAAAGAGCGTCTTTCGGAAATAGCCATTCGATCATTGGATGCAAGATTTAGTGGCCGGAATTTGGATATCCAATGTATCAGGAATCGTGGTAAAGAGATCCATGAGTTGACGGCCAACTGGGCGGTCAAATTGTTTCCTTGGTTGACTTAACCAATTCTGTGAGCTCCAGAATCAAACAATCCTTCCTCCCGTCTCTATGCAACCCATCGGAATTTAGGTCGATAACCGCGCGCGTCTAGCGTGCACACCCGCGGCTCCTTGGCTTCCAATTTTAGGTGCAAGATTACCGCACAAATACACATCGGTTTAAATACACATCGGTTTCCCCGTTTGAAGTTTAAAGATACATAAATCATGTACGCAACAACAGTCTACGTTATTTCAATTGGGTGTGTTTTCTTACTATGGGTGTTCTTCACGGCTGGGCTCGCCACTGTCCTGAGTGTCTACAAAGCCTTCATCTCCACCGCATACAATCACCTAGCACGCCAGACTCCCCAGCTGCTAAGAGGGAACACCAACGTCACTCGCACAGAGGCCCTCCTATATCTTGTGTATATCATCGGGAATATTATCGCCGTCTTCGTTGAAGACCTTACCCGCAAGGGAATACAGAGCCGAGCTGGATTTCTCGCTTTGATTAATATGGCCCCTTTGGTCTTGGTCGGAAGACCTAACAGCCTTGTCAACAGCTACATGATTTCCCAGCGCACACAGGAGCGCCTGCATACTGTGATAGGGTACATGGTGCTCGTACAATCCGTAATACACACCGCTATTGGTATCTCCATGAACCAGAACCAAAGAAGTTTCACGGGGTATCTTGCGGTGGGCGGTATCACTTTTCTCTGCGTCTTCATGGCCAAGTTTTGTCGTAGCCTGGCGTTCGAGGCATTTCGTGCGCTGCATGTGCTTGTGGCGCTTCTAGTTCTTGTCAGCTTGAGCCTACATGTGCAGATCACTCGTATTCCGCTTCTCCGCACCGGCCCCAGCATCTGCGTATTTGTGATAGTCGCTCTCTGGGCAGCGCTCATTGTTTTTCGAGTGGTTAGGTCTATCTTTAGCAGTCTCGGGGCACGTGCCTACGTCATCGGCCACGAAAAGGATGATGGAATTGTCCAGATAGTTGTCGACTTCAGAAATCCCTGGTTCAAGTTTCAACCGGGCCAATTTATGTATATCACGATCCCTTCAATTAGCTCTAGCGCCGTTTTGCAATCTCATCCATTTCAACTAGTTTGGTGGGATCAGCCACTTTCGAGGGCCTTCTTCCTGGTCAGGCCTGGAAAGGGCTTCACCCGCAATCTTCTTCATCACCGCTCTGCATGGATGAGTAGGGGAGAGTCTACGGAGGATCCAATAATGATGGCGACTACACTAAGGACGATTGTCGAAGGCCCTTACGGTCTTTCTGATCTGAAACTTGGATCTTATGGGACTGTCTTGATGGTGGCCACTGGACTTGGCATAGCCAGCCAACTTCCGTATATCAAGCATCTGCTTGATGCGCACCATAGTCGTAGTGTTACAACCCAAAAAATAAAGCTTTTCTGGGAGGTGCAGATGGAAGGTAGTACACACACGCACACAAGAACACTCTCGTTCCCCCGCCCCTGGCATACCTGCCCAGTTATTGTTGGTGCTGACGTGTTTCTTTTGGTTTTTCAGGCCACAGACACTGGGTTTCCCGATGGATGGCTGAATTGATGAAAGCGGACCTTGATCATGTAGGTGAAACTCCCCCATATTTCCTATTGATATACATTAACAATTTCAGATTTTATCTATATCAATATTTATTACAAAAAGTACCCCCCCAAGAGAGAGGAACGATAGTCCTGGGAGGCACAATTCACTGCGAGTGTACTGGAAAGACGCCGACTTCTCCGGCCTTTTGATGCAGGAAGTGACGAACCGGGTTGGCGATATCATTATCACAGGTACGTTAAGCGGGCCATAACCCGAATCTACCCTCAATAGGGGATATTAACTTCCCGCAAGTGTGCGCAAAGAACGATACAAAACGGGACATCAGAACGCGCATCGGAGCAAGTTTGGGAGGCGGTGTGGTCCTCAAGGAGCTCGATTTTGAACCTTCGGAATAAGGAACCCCAGTCATTTTTTCTCTCTCCTGGCAATTCTGCTGGCTGCTGTATGCGCCGTTTCCAAGTTACTGTAGTGGTTATCCCTGCTCAGAGATACTCAATTTATCGAGTTTTTGAAATATGTAATACGTCTGTGTGTGTCCGCCTGCTCACCTGTAACTACCTGTAATTAGTATGATTCTCAATATCATTTTTTTCATCTATTGGTGGTACTCCCTCGATTTGAGACTTGCCTGTTAAATGTACGACAGATTACAAAACTAGTGCAAATAGAATCAAGAGCGAGCTCAAGTCATATCGCTTGGGCGTTATAGGCACCGCGTTAGCGAAATCTGGCAATCTATATCCTAGTCGCGCGAAACAGTGGGTCCGTGCATTAGCGCCAGAACATTACTCCGGATGCCTCTGCTCTAAACTCAGTAGCGTTGATAAAGTACCACATGTCACATGGAGCCAACTCCATTTTTTGGTAACTTGATTCGCGGCGATCCTAAAGCCTGCCGGTAATCAGAGCTGCCTCCATCTGCGCAAAGTCCCGCCATAGCCGACATTCAAACCGCCTCGAGACTAGGGCGTGACGAAGGCGCATGACACATGTCGTACGGTGGGAACTTTTGAGACGTCCCAACTTTGACCACTTAGTCTTTAAAACTTCTGGTTGAGTAAATCGCTCGGATGTAGAAAAAGTCCCTTTAGCCCAATCCAGGCGGGTCTTGGCACCTATTTTTATGGCAGGATGAATGTCGACGTAATTGAAGTATGGATGAATGGACGAATGTTAGGCCGATATGTCTGTAGTTAGATGTATGTAGATAATGTATGCCTGTTCCGGTTCCAGGCGCATGAAGAGACGGCCTGCTGAAGTCGCATGATACAGGCGTAGCGGAGGGTTGTTGCGGTTTCATTTAAGGCGCATATTGCAGGCGTCATGGGCCACGTCACATAAAGTATGGCGCACGAAGACACTGCCTGATGTTCCGGCGGTTAATCTCCCAAGCATACAGCACATGAAGATAGTTACCAATTATGCGCCCGCCGTGAACGGAGCATGATTATTGATCCGTCAAAACCGGCGGCGACGTTAGCCGCCGGGACACCGCCCATCCCCTTCCGGCGGAACAATTTCGGTCCGCAGTTATCTGCCCGCACAGCCGGCCGCACTTCCGTGTCGGTCATTATTTCTGGAGTTACAGTCGGCTGTATAGCTTTTGGTTCGTTTCAATACTTTCTGGACAGGTAGCGAACACTGTTCTTAGGGACTTTGCGCACAGTCTTTATCGAAGGCAGTTGGAACGGACTTATTCTAACTCTCGCGTAATAACCTCCCATACCGATTTGTTTTTTCCTCAAAAACTACCCAACTGCTATTAAAAGGGGCTTAAATAATGTCACGGTATACACTTGGACAGAGTCAGCCCTAGCAATATTTTGGCATCATTGTGGTTGAGAGGAAGTTTTGAAACACCCTCTACTTTTATGGATCAATAAGTGTACCGAGTATGTTTTCATATTACTACATAAATTATTCATGGGAGCTTTAGATAGGGTTATGCGACCAAACGACTGCAACTATTGTAAGCATACGATAAACTCGCTAACGCATTTTGTACCAAGGTTGTAGCAATCTCGACACAAAACAAAATAATCTAGTTCAAAACCTTGCCTGGATATCACATAACCAACGCAGGAGAAAAAAGGGCAGATCAAATGGCCAAAGAATACATTTGGGTATATTGTTACTGTAGCTCACGCCGACTAATCTTGCTGTACTGGACGCCGCGCGGCCGCGCCCCTTCTCCTATCTTTATGTCTTTTGGCGAGCAGAAAACCGGGCAACCATTCACTACATGCCTCTATCTGGCTCGCAGTATAGCTAGGGGCGGGGTAGAGCTCTCGAAGTCTGGCTTGTAAATCGGCCTCCGCGGTAATCCTTTCTTCCTCAGGAAGCTCTTGGTAAGATGACCGGGTGGTAGCCCATGCGGTTCTGGTCCTCCACACCTTCGTTATAACTACGGGCCGTTAGCGGGACGGGCGTGATCGTAACTCATATGGTGGGTTTTTATTTACCATCCTGAAGCGGCTTCCTGTCATCTCTCAATCTCCCTATTCCAAGAAGATTAAAGAAGTACCCTGGCTCTTGTCTTTCTTGGTAGGATGGACGCGGGATGGTCCTCACGGCTTCGTCTGATGGGGGTGGAGCCCCATCAGACGCAGGTACCCGCGGCGCCGATATATCCGGTGGCGACGATGACGGTTGGCCCCCTTGAGATTCTGACGAGAGAGGGGCGGGTTGTAGGGGGTCGAGTTGTGGCGGAACATCTTGCGATGCTTGCGGTGTCGGCGGCGGAGGAGAGGGTGGAGCGGACATCCTCATACACGTCTTTATATCTTATATATATATCTATGTATATGTAAAATATATAGAGTGGAAACGTTACACCCAAACTCTTAGAGGGAGGGACAATTCTGGCGCAAAGTTTTGCGTTGTATGTTGTAGGTCGCAGGACGATGGTGGGGGCGAGTTTTTATATTTTACGTCGATGCTGATGCGCGACCCGTCTTACGTGGTAGTTCTGCGGAAAACCGCGTTGCTCCGGCAACGTTCGTAATTGGTTCAAGCTATGTGTGCATTATGAGAGGTTCGCACAAAACGATATCGCCATAGATGAAGAGAATAGATACATGTTTGATATCAACGAACTGGTTACAACATGCACATAGACGAAATAAGAATTTTATATAGACCAATAACATAACCAAAAAAAAAAAAAACTGACTATAACAAAGCAAAACAAAACAAGGCCGAAGACATAGAGAGATAAATCTGGCACAGCACACGGCGGATACTTGAACAACCAAAAGGGACCAATAAAACAAAAGCAGAGGGCATAACGAGACAGCAACACACCGAAATATCGGAGGATGACAGTGGATAACCAGAAGGAACCTCATTGGGAAGTGAGTTGCTGCACGAGACTGAAATTAAGACCAACGCGAACTGAACTGAATCCTAAGAACTCAGTGAATTACTCGGGTTGGTGGCAAACGTGCCGTCAGAGGAACAGGCGGTGGCCGTCATTGGCAGCGGGGAGGGTAGTCTTGGCGGCGGCGCCAGACTCCACCCCAAGGGATCTGGGGTTCCACTGCGGCTTCCACAGCGGCTTCCACCGCGACTTTCGGCTTGCCCAGACGGCGCCAACCCATCTTTACCAGCAGCGGTATATACCTCGGGGGGTGGGTTTTTCTTCTTCTACGTGGTGGTCAGTAACTGCGATTGTTCTGAATAAATGGACTTCATACAAGCTCTGGAAGCGGCAGTGGTGTAAACCCTTCGGAGGACAAAAAGACTCTCGCCCTAGTTCTAGCCCCAGGAAACTGGACTACCACATAAACGTCGGCCTGGCTGAGATAGACCAGCTCGCTTGCCTTGGTGAAGAGTGTTTGGCACCGGCGATTGAACTTCCGTTGCAGATTGAAGTCAGGTGCGCCTTTGCGCGTAGTGAAAATAACCTTGCCCATGGCTGATGAGTAGTGGTTTTTTGAAGGTGTATAGGTCAGGTTGTGCGTTATCACAAGAAGTAAAAGTTGTGTCTTTGGTTCGGGTTGGGTTTTGATGTACTCTAGGAGGTGGATGAGCTGCGCTCTACATATACCGCGGTTGAGCACTGTGAAGCGCCTGTCATAGCACTATCATTAGAGATAACACAAGTAATCACCTGCATATTGAAAACGGTGTGTGTTGAGATGGATCTGCATTTGTGATTACCCGTGATTACCCTTAGTAGCTAGATGATCGCCATTAGTCAATCGAATCACACACATATGTGCGAAAAAAAGGGGGCGCATGGCGCTAGTCGGTAGTCACCAAGACACTGTGTGATAAAATAGGCGCCTCCATTGTTGAGAAACGTAAAAATTGAATCCATGTCACATTAGTAAATCCCAGCCGCCTGGTGGCCACGGGTCTCGTTCTGGACCATGTTGATTCGTTCCTCTGTGTGTATACATAACGACAGACACGGTGACAAACGCGGACTCGAAAAGTACACGCACATTGACGAATTTTTAGATCGGGTTCTTGGGACTATGCCTAATGCCCATTGACAGTGCGTGCTATCCCTCATGTAAAAAAAAAAGGATGGCTACAAAAGAACTGCCAAAGAAACCGAGTGAGTGTTCATGATCGAACCGAGTGCTTGCTCATGATGCGCTACATGTCCCCATCACAGGGCGGGAACTTTGTCTAACAGGATCAGAGGTGATCAAGTGGGTGTAGAAATTCCGGCGGGTCAGCTTGACTCTTCCTCGATCAATTTTATTTGCTTTGGATTAGGTTCCGGGCCCACTCTAGGCCAAGTTCCTGGCCGCCTCGGACCAACAGGTGCGGGCCAGGAAGTCGGCCCGGCGCCAGGTTCCTGGCCGCCTCGGACCAACAGGCGATGCGGGCCAGGAAGTCAGCCTGGCGCCAGGTTCCTGGCCGCCTCGGACCAACAGGCGATGCGGGCCAGGAAGTCGGCCTGGCGCCAAGTTTGTTTTTATATAAATTGTCGCGGGTTAAATCGTTCAAGTCTGTTAAATTCCATATCTCACCACACCGCACCACACCCCAAGACTATCATCCAAAGTACACTTCGCACACATATCATTTATTTCAAAATGGCCTATCGCTTGATGTGTGCGCTTGTAATCATCTTCGCAACTCACTGCAGCGGGATTGAGATACATGCCTCAATGGCCCTTGGGTTTGTACTCTGGATCCTTGTTCGTAATAAAGCGTACCTTGTCACTGATGATTGTGCAAGCGTGGGGGTATCACTTGATTCCCCAGTGACTCACAGTCCGATGCCATCCAACCAAACAGCGACTTCCGTTCCCTCTTGGACATCTATCAACCAAACAGCGACTTACGCTCCTTCTTGGACGTCTACCGACCTTTATCCCGCCACTACAGGTACTGTCCTGAACAGCACTGATACGAATGGGACTTTTTACAGCAACACCACGCTCTCGCACAAGCCTGAGGGCCTGCTCACAGATGCAGCAACGCCCACTAACCGCACACCTGCGGCAGTCCCGACATGCTTGGAGCCAGGGGTCGTCTGGCCCAGTCCATCCGACTCGGCTTTCCCCTGCCGCCTTGCACCATCCCTAAGCACCACACTGCCATCCGCAAACATCACCGCACCACCGGAAATTGGATCTGCGTCTGGATTGCGTCTCAATGTTTGGTCTAGGTGCATCGTTATTGTAGTTGGTATTTATTTTTGTTTGTAGATTGTATATGCGTGTGGCCCTGGCGGCTTTTGTTGATCCGATGGTTTGAACTTTCTTTTGTACTGTGGCGACTCCGGTTCTCGGCTTCCTTTTGTTGATCTGGTGGTTTGAACTTTGTCTTCTTTTGTACTGTGGCGACTCCGATTTTCTTTTTAATACAAGCTTATATTATACGCGGACTCCCAATCGCCATAGTTGATACTGCATGTGACCATTCTGTACCTAGAATCAGAAATGAAATAATTACATACACACACACCCAATCGGTGAAATGTGCGCGAGTAGAAATCAATGGCGCTTTGGTAAGGAACCCACAATCGTAAATAACCCCGCTCCGATTCAAAGGGGAAAGACCATGGTTAAGGCAACCACACGGGTCTCGCAACACTGACGGGGGCTCGGTTGGTCCCAGAGGTTTCCGGAGGCACCTCCCCCCGACCTCCCTCGTGGTCTTACAGCTGGTTGTTATTGATTTCATGATTCGCAATAAGTCCATCGAGAGCGGCTCCCTATCGCAAACGGGTCATGTTTGGTGGGTTGGAACGTGGTGAATTTAAACAATCGTTTTATCAGTAGAAAATTTCTATGGGCGGGGGATACTTGTGCTACTGTCTGTTGCGCGTGCGCTGGTTGAATACCCGCGCGGTGTCTTTAGCCGCAGGGACTAAAAACCCCAGGGGTTTTTAGTCCGCGTGGGCTAAAACACAGTGTGGGGTGTTTACCCTTGCGGTATGACATCCTGTGCGGTGGATCACACCACAGGGGTCGGCATACTTCTTGGCAAAGCTTATTTCTATCAGATTTCCCCAGGGCACGGCTCGACGGTTCAACGGGGACTTGGTCTTTTTTTTGTTTGATTCATTAGGGACTTGGTGGTCAAGTTCCCTCTTTTCTAGTTTACGCGATATTTTCAACCATAATCAATTTAATTGAAACCTAGCTATGTCCGTACCGCGAAAGAGAAGAGAAATGAAACAAAGAGACAAAACATGGATCCAAACGTAAGGCTACCCAAACCACCACACAGGTAACAACTAAGAAAACGTCAACATGAAAATGGCACGATCAAAGGGTCCCAGGGCTTGTGTCATCGCGCCCACCTCCTTTTACTACGCACCGCCATTCACTCAATCAACTCCCTCGGGGTCAGAGTCTTCGTTCTCTTCCTCCGAATCCGAATAGGTGTGCGTCGTCTCGCCAGCTTGTCCACGCTTTACCATTCGTTGTGACTCGTGCTTTGCCAACCTTAAAGCCATCTGCCTGTTCTCGATTAACCTTTGGCCGGCAGCCTTGGAGCGAGTGAGGCCTTCATTTGGCTCGATCAGGCCGGCATCATTCGATTTGGCAAAAAGATAGATCTCGAGGTCAGCGGTCTTCTGCGACCGGAATGCGCGCCAGTCTGTCCGAGTCTCCCACGTCGATATCATGTCTTCGGACACCTGGACGTCCCCCCCGGATAGCGCTTCGCGGATAGTACTTGACCATGCGACTTCGATAAGACAATCGCCGATGCGACGCATTGCCCTGCTGGCACTGGCGGTATTCAGTGTGTGGTACCCCATGTGGGCCACACCCACGATGCCTTTGCAGTGCGTCTTGATGGCCATCTTTTCGGTTGAGGACCTTTCTTTGACCCTATGGAGCATCCTGTTCGATATCAAGGACGCATTTACTATATTCGGCTCGGCTGCCAGGCTAGCTGGGGTGTGGAGGAAGTGTTGGCTTATTGACATTAGATGGTATATGCCTGGGCTCGACTCTACCGCGAGCAGCCTATCTCGGTATGCTACCACCTTCCCCCCCGAACTCGGTGATGACAGCATGAACGGTTTTGGTTTCGAGAGCATGGGGCCCTTCGTGATGCTTTTGAGCTGATCTGCCAGCCGGCTCAATTGGCTCATTGTAAGTTCTACATTGGCCTCCCCGCCCTCGTGGGGTTCTTCCGGGCAGTGATCGCTCGGAATAAATTTGAAGTTTGTTTTGCCGTCCTCGACGAACACCGCGACAGAGAGGTTGTCGTGCGACCAATCCACGAAGGCGCGTATGTCAGCGTTTAACCGCCGTGAGCCCTCGGGGATGTCTTTTTGACTCAATGTCGAAGAGGAGGAGATCTTCGTTTGAACATTTTGGGCTTTCTCTTGAAACTCACGGGGGGCGCTTTTGTCGATTTGTTTTCTGGGGATACAAGAGAATTCATGATCTTTAAGGTTGTAGGCCAAGGCTAGATAGTCGCGGTGGAGCATGTGGGCGATGTTCGCCCCTTTCCTCATAACCTCTTTGCTAGCGGGTAGAAACGCCACTGGGAGTGCACCCACTGTGCGGCTTCGTCCCGTTTGGCACACAAGTTCGCGATCGCGATTTGGGGGTCTTTATTGCCAGTTATATTGCCAGCGATCGTACCAGTCGTCATCCTGACATCGACCTGTTCGGCATCGTCCTCATCTTCGTCGTCTTCCTCTTCGTCATCCGATGGGAGGTTCCCGTCGGGGAAATCGTGCCTCCACTTTGTGATGCCCCGGCCGCACATGAAGTTTTCGTCGCTGTACCCCAGGGCCTTCTCGCGTGCCTGGCGGATCTTTGTTTTCATTAGAGTGTGTTTACCGAGGGGCGTCGCCCTCTGGGCCAATTTGAGCGTTCCTCTCAGCCTATCAACATCGTCTTCGAGTTCTTGCATGCCAGACTGAAGTTTCGGTGCCGCATCCGCAAAGGCTATTTTCGCGGAATTGGTTGCTGAGGATCATTCTTCTGGTATTGGGCTTTGATATTGCCATTGACAAACCCGCGGATTCTCTTTATCGGGTAGTGGTGGTATGCTGCTATTTGCTCCTCGAGTGAGAGCGTACCTAGCACATCGTTCTTCGGGGCTCTCGGGGCCATGTTTGATTTCGGGGAGTAGGAGGGTGAGCGCAATCGGGCGTGGTTGGTCGGATTTATGTGGGTGACCGCGAACAAATATATGATGTGGTGCAAGAGGAAGTAGAGGGCGACCCCATCAACCCTGTACGCACCACTTCAGTCAATTCCTCCATTTGCTCTGGGAAGCAAACGTTGAGGGGGAACTGGTGTGAACATCGCCCTCTCGCATCATAGCCGATCTAACCTCACTGATGAGCGCACACCGTTTTTTTTTTTGAAAGGTCGGCGCGGTTATTAGCGCCACCGCGCCAAGGATCGTATATGCAAAAGCAGTTGGATTCGCGACTGCGCGACGCTGTGATTAGGGCAGCTTGCTGCAAGTAACGAGCTGGTACGGAGACTGGGATTAGACTAACTGGGGACTGCATTTGGTGTGGTGGCACAATGCTTTAACCTGACAGGGTTACAAGCCAGATTGGTACATACAGCCGGATGTTGGTTCATTTACCAGGAAAGGAAGGTGTTGGGATCTCCACGGAGCGACGCTGCCAGCCACCAACATTTCAAATCACCTATAAGGACACCCTCTTCCCCTCACGTTACTCCTCATTCCACTCTATTCAGTCCTGACCACTTCATCCCCCATTATTATTTTTCCACCCTTCGTTATCTTCATTCCTCCACAATGTCCATCAACAATATCCCAGACGCATTTGACGAATATTTCAAGCAACCCCCCCACTCCTGGAACATTCAAACCTTTTTGCAACGAGCCGTAGACAACGCCAGCTTGCAGGGGCATCGCTATAACCAAGACCTCACCCATCAGGCGTGGAATAGGAACATCAGAACCCTCATTCACGATATCGATCCGCAACGCAGTAAACGCGCTGGCGAGCTGCTAAGGAAGTGGTCCGCCAAGGTCCGTATATGTCCCCCACGCATTCTTTTTGAAAATATCTCGAGTGAGAATATATCGTGCTTGGTATATACGTACCGGGCACATACACATTACGCATGTAGCCATATGGCTTATGTGGTCCACGATTACAGTCTCTATGGCTTATGTGGAAGTAGCATTCTACTATATGGTGGATGCGTAGAACATTGTCTGCCACCAGTGCGTCAAAGGGCGTCTGGCGTGAGTGGGCTTTGTCGGTTACTGACCTTATACTTCTCTCAAAGGGTCACAAGTCTGATAAGGCACTCGCAAAACGATTTCACACCGCTGCACAGTCGCCTCGCCCCAAAAGCAAAGTCTTCATTAATCGCACCCAAATAGAAACCAACTTGGGAAAGGTCTACACAGGCCGTATTTTGAAACTCAAGAAGCCTCGCAACAAGAAGGCAGATACCCCTGATACGTCGGTCGGCAGCGCTGATACGTCGGTCGGCTGCACTGATGTAACGTTGCCACATTACAACCAACTTACTTTGACAATTTGCTAAATATTCATAGTCTCCACCTGACTCCACCGAATCTGCTGAACCTGACACCATATATCTGATGGAATTAGACCCCGCAGAAAAATTATGTTTACCTACTGGAAAATACCTCGAGGACATCATTCTTAGATATGCCCGAAGTGTAGAGGCTCTGGACTTGAGCCATTGGCGCATTATAGACTCTGCTGATATTGAACTTCGCGCAATACTCCACCGTCACCTGTGGGAGTCACTTCCCGAACTTAATGAAGATTATCCCCAATGCCCGGCTTGGTTCTCGGCCCATGCTGATAAATATAAAATGGTACGTCACCTGCCTTTTTATATTGATTACATCGTCTAACGCTTCACTAGGTGCGAGATCTTCCTGCATGTGACAAGGTTTCTGAACTGAAGGACCCTCAACACGATCCCTTTGTGATCCGCTGGATTAACCGTTCCTATGAGCATATGTAAGCCCGCTTCATATGCTTTTCGGTTTCAGATCTAATGGCGCGTAGCGTATCTCTCCTCACTCACTCCCATTTACTCAGTCAACCGCTTGGCGAAGGGGCCTGGGAAGGTATATATTGGAACATTATTGACCTCTCTTTCACGAACCTGCCTGATTTATGGCTTCAAAGGTCTTCAACTCGTTACTTCTTATAAACAAAATGGGCTATCGGTTAATTATTTATAGACGCGACATACCTCTATCTTGTGCAGCAACTGATACCACGCTTCTTGTTGACGCCGCCTACCGCCATGACGGTGTTATTCTCACACGACAGCTTGGTCATCTCCCCCAGGTTCTGGAGTTTGGCGCCATTGAAGTGTCTAGGCGATGGGAAGGTGACAATGCTTCAAAGTGGAATAACGACATAGCCAAACTGTATGTTGGCTGCCGTGCAATGTTGAACGCTTTGAAACAGGTTGTCCATCATGACGCAGAAACTGTGAAGAAACTTTCAGTTGTTGGCATTATCCAAGCCGGTATTCTATTCTCCCTTTGTCTCTTTCTCGTTTGGCCTATTTTCTAATATATGCAAAGGCCCCAACACTATGGTGTTTATCATGCGCTGTGTTGGACCGAACCTTTACACCCTTCGTCGCGGCTCCCGCCATTCTCTTCCTAACCACATTGCGCACATTCATACATTGGACCGTGTTTTGGCTGCAATCTGGATTGCTCGGGTTGGCACCTCTTTCTTCCTGGTTTTATTCACTTCTAACAACTGCCAGGAATGTATTCAAAACTCTTACCGCGCAGTTTCGGAATATATGGCCCACCCTGGCTCACAACGCTATTCTAATTCTATGAACTCTCCTTCGTTTTTGTGAAATCTTTTGGTTGTGACTTGACTCTTTTTTGTTTCACGCATTCCGTGATCTGTTTGCAAATTTTATTATCATCTTTCTTTTTGGAATCTTTTTGTTCGCAATAGCTTCTTATTTACGCCGAGTCTTGCTCTACTTGTATTACCGTCGTTGCGTCCCTTTGTAACAAGCTGAATCTTATTATAGTATATCTTTATATCAATGTGTTCTCTTTCGTTCGCGTTGCGTGTTGACGATCTTGGTCCTATCTCGTTGTTGACTTTCTGCGTAGCCCATACTCCAGTGTCTTCTATATTCCTTCCATCTGTTATGCCCACTACCACAATTGTAATCCAAACTTGCCGCGCCCTCGAGCCCATTTAGTGTGAAACCTTACGTTAGACAATATACGTTACATTATCTGCCTCCCCGATTCTCGCCTCCGTGCGTCCATCATTTATCTATCGCATGTTATAACACGGGGAGGAAGAAATTGATGACAATGCGGTGGTGATATGGCCCATTGAAACATACAATAAACAATGCACATTATTAAATTATCAACTCATTTTTCTAGCGCTCTGAAAATGTTCCCCGTCTGTCGCCTGTGGGTCGGTCTTCCGTACGTCTGTCCCAGCATCATTTATCTTCATCACACATTATCACTCGCATCATCATAATACTTGAATTATCAACTCATTTTTCTAGCGCTCTGAAAATGTTCCCGTCTGTCGCCTGCGGGTCGGTCTTCCGTACGTCTGTCCCAGCATCATTTATCTTCATCACACATTATCACTCGCATCATCATAATACTTGAAATATAATCTATTTGGTATTGAGTATATCTAATTACATATTCTAACATAACAAAAGGAAACTAAATTAATAAGGTCTCGGATAAAGGTAAATGGAAATGGATTCTACGGAACAAGTGACATTACACATAAAGTCTGATATTATGCTCGCTGTAAAAGTGACTCTTTAGGTGCTCGCCTTCATCCAATACATGTGGGCACGCGCCGAAAGGACACATGACAGGCTGCTTGGAGCTAATATGGATGTCGTGACGTGAATAGATATGTTTTCGAAGTGTCCCCTCCGAGTGAAAACTGTGTTCTCTATCCGTTTGTTGTAACTCACTATCGCTAAGACAAAAAGGGCACTGTTTGGGCCCACTCGCCCTCTTCTTCCTCCCGCGAGTGCGGTGATTACGTGCATTTGGTTCGCTGCTATGGGTTGGAGAATTGCCTGGACCTGGCTCACTGTGGTGAATCGGTGGACTGTTTGGGTTTGGTTCGCTGCTGTCATGGGTTGGAGGGTTGATTGGATTTGGCTCACTGTGATGAATCGGTGGACTGTTTGGATTTGGTTCGCTGTTGCCGTGAATCCGGGGCTTTTGGCGACATAGCCCAGTGAGCGCTCGTAAGGCATCTGCCCACGCGATATTGTTGCCTACACCCTTGTAGTAGTCGGCAATTACAGTTCGCAACGAACACAAATTGGGCTCCTCGGCAGTAAACTTTGATGCTTCTGCACCACCAAGTTGCAGTTTTATTTCTTCATGGTCCACGTTGCTGAACCAATCTTTTCTTGTCCGGTCAAACTCTGCGCGCTCTATAGTCCGTTTCCGCGCGTTAAGCCGCCTTTGCAACGCAAGATATGCCTTGTGCCCGGCTGGATCTTGGACGCTGGCTGCTCTGAGTGTCTTGGACTTGGCTCTCAACCTCTTTGCTAGTCGTTGTGCATCGGCTGTCATCTTGACAATTTCTGGGTGTGCCTCAAGGTCGATCTTAGACCGGTCAACTTTGACTGGTGCTCGGGGGTCTCTCTTGGCGCTCATCAAGCCAATGTTCCGGATAAGGTCAGATCGACTGACGGTTCCCAGGTATGCGCTCTGTGTGTCGATTTTCACGGTTTGATGCAAATAATGCTTCCGGAAGGTGTCGGCTCTTGAGTGGCCCATGATCTGATTTCTCTGGACCTCTGATACCTCCGGAGCTAGAAGCTCAGTCAGCTAAAGGATCTCGATAATGGAACGGCGGAGGCAAAAGAAAACATACAATCCACGGCATTCGCAGCTCCTCTGCGCAAAACGTAAGTAGTCAACCTTTGTGGATAACCTGATAAGACGCCTAATCGCCCAACATAGTGATTTAAATCGCGATATGCCATCGGCGTAGTCCGGGATATATCCGTCCCTTCTTGTCGCCGAAATACCGGAGTTTCGAGCATATCCTCTTTCCAATTTATTGATAGTGTCTCTTTGAAGTCGGGGATTTCCAGCGCAAATAGGTCTTCTGGCTTTTTTATTCCGCCTTCCATAAATGCGTTATCGGCAAATGCCAACGCTAGGAAATTCATAATGGGACAAAATATTGGGTTGTCTCGCCTCTCGTAAAGAACGTATGTCACTCTGGATGAACGTCAGCCTCCAAGTCGTATTGATGGGGGCGACAATATACTCACGGTTCACGTTTATTCCTCTTGCCCTTGAGAAATGTAGTGGTCACTTCTAACACCAGAATCACACCACCATGTTCGCCGTTCCTTAATAACGATAGACCCATATCCTATAATTATCAACACTTGTACAAGTCTCAAACAATTACGAAAATACCTTGTATTTCAATACCTGGCTAAGACCCTTATAGGCATTAGCCTCGATGATAGAGCCCGGCCTCGATGATGTGTATGCGATAAGTTGCATTAAAAAAGCAACCTGTATCTTATAACGACCATGACATGTACTCTGTACGTCTCGACACCAATGGTAATATAACAGGTTAAATAAATCGGTCACGCAGCAAGTTGGCTTCTCTTTACGCTCCATTATAAGATCGAAATCCTCCGTGAGAGTCGACTCGATAAACTGCGAAGTTCGTTAGTGACAGCCATGTCTTTTTGATTTTCCATTCCCACCTTATTAATGGCATCGTTTATCTTCCTGGGAAGTTGCACCTGGGTGTATTTGTAGTAGACCATTTGCAGGGTTTTAAATAAGCCCTCTACTGTTGATCTGTGCAGACGTCCCTTCTTCTTGATCGTGCGGGAAGATCTCAGACGATATAACAGATATAGTTGAATTTCTGCCGTGGTTAATAGCCTCAGGGCGTCCGTACCCGTGCGTAAATTGCGTTTACACAGAACAGTTTCGTTAAACCTGCGCAAGCTGTCAGATACCGAAATCCATGTCTTTCAGAAGAGAATGAACAGGTGGTACGGAGTGCTTCACTTGTTAAACCAAACCCAGAACGACTTGACCGCCTCCTGTGTACTGGGCGCAAATGACTTTTCCGTGATCGACCCGGACCCAGTTTCTAGTTCTGCCCACGCCCCCTCCCAATCAAAGTGTTCTCTCTCTTCATCCCCTAATGTCATGTCGCAATCGTCTTCACCCAATCTCATATCGCAATCCAAGTCCATCTGGTCGGCGAATTCGGGGTGTGGTTGTTGGAGTCGCGACATATTGGGTTTTTGTATAGTATTGGAATTCTGGGCTCGTGGGTGTGAGGTAGAGGATGTGGGGTAGAGAGCTTTCTGATACAGCTGTGAGCGGGCTGGTCGTCGTATTTAATACATTCGGTAGAGACATGGTGAGGCATGGCGCGTGTTTTTCGCGTTGTCTGATGAGGTTCGGTTAACTAACATCGTTGCCAGGGGAATATGAGCCATGTTAGCAAGGGTAATACAAGAAGTTATCGACGTCGGGATTCTGGAATATGGCAGACGTTTGCCTCGACATCCTTAGGTAGAGTACTTATGTACACTCACTCACGGGGTGAAGGTGGATCCTGTCTGATGGCGGTCAGGGATTTGAGGCCAATAAAAGAGTTAGGTTTTAGACGCCAAGGGCAAATTACTGCAAACAGAACCATCAGACAAGATCCGCCGTCAGTAGGTGAGCGACTGTACCTATTGTATGTATATCTGTCACTTGACCAACACAAAGATCGCGGAGGCCCTAAACTGCCCCGTGCGCTCAAAGTTCATGGCTCGTAGGTTCATGACGTTTCCGAACACGACTGCTATTGCATGCCATACAAAAAAGCGCCAAATCCACCTTTTTGTATGTCATGCAATATTGGTCGTGTTCGGAAACGTCATGAACCTACGAGTACATGTAGGGCTCACCAATGCCGACTAGCGCTATAGCAGGAAGAAAAAGTAAAGTTTCTCAAACTTAGCCAATCACAAGCTTTTGAAATAAACATTGCATACTCAGTGCCAGTATATCTATATATGCACTACAAGAAGTTTCCGGCCTTCGGCCGGTACTACTCGCAATTTCATAGCGTTTCCGGACGCAACTGCTATTGCATACACAGAAAAAAATCGCCAAGGCTATCTTTTGTATGGCATGCAATAGTGGTCGCGTCCGGAAACGTCAAAAAACTACGAGTACATCTATAGCTATATCAATCAATCCAATATACAGGCAAGCCGCTTTGCGGCTTATTTTCTCTATTTGCCTGGCAGGCAAAGTCTATCACTATATGTGCTTGATCTGGTCGATATGTGCCTTTTCTGATATCCGCCATATATCAGTGGGACAATTTCTCCAGTTCAAGCTGCAAGTATCCCTTTAACAGCCACTAAGCCGCTAGAATCGAGCTACTGATCGATTCCCAGAACCAGCCGAAAACTATTATATTAACAGTCTAACACTCAGAACAATACCCTATGTTCATATCCAACACAACATGTTTCAAGTGAAACAAAACCTCTCTCAATGAGCCAATCAAAAGCACATGCATATGCAGGCTATAATTATATACTTATTATACATACTTGTTCGATGTAATCGCTTAACTGTGGCCATAGATTTTCATACCTCCCGAAACTGGGACAATTCCAATATTAATAATTCAGTATATACATATATATAATGAGTAACTACTAGCCTAGGACGCATACGCAGCCCAAAGCAGTACTGGAGTCTAGCTACAAGGCAAAGGCAATCGAGGAGATCACATGTACGTTTAACTTACTGGCCAATCTCAAGCAGTTCAATATATATTTGCGCAGTCATCCTGTTATTTAATTAGTACATATAAGTCCAAACCGAGTACATACATATGGTTCTCATAAAGTACGCTTGATTCCTGACAATGTACATGTAGTTGATAAACCACGAACTGGATATAAAGTACATGTACTTAATAAATTACGTCGTACGTACTTACATATTAATACATATTATCATCAAGGACTAGTGGCAGCTGCCTCTAAGGCAAGATGTCATTTCAAACGTAGTAGTATTTTTTTAATATACATATAGTCTATGTTTCTCTCAAATATCTTAAGCACCTCAGGGATCAATCGCTTCGCTTTACTCGAGTAAGGCAATTAATGCATAGTATATATATATAGGTATCTCGAAACAGTTGTTTCTGCTCGCCAGCTTGGGATGTAACCTCGTATACTTGAGCAGCATGCAGCAGTGCGTACGTACGTAGTAGTCCTGTCGAATATACTTGCAGCTTGAGCGCTATATATATATATATATGTTATACGACGTACTAGAATTAAGCCGGTCGAAGTTTTGAGGATGTTGTTTGGCGGGCTTCTGATCCATATATCAATAACCTTCCTCCCCGGTATATATTTCTTTTCGAGTTTGCGTAATTGAGTGAGAAACTCCAAGGGTATAAATATCTGCAGCTAGTTAGAGCTACATAATTAGTTCGATTTTCCGAAAATAAGTTCTAACTAGCTCGTACCAAATCCTTGGCAAGCTGGGGGACTTCTGCTCGACGTTTGCCAAGCCTAGGTATGTCGAGCGATATACCATGATTCAGGCCAGTCCAGGACTTCATAAAAGCTAGACCGCAAGAACCCCCGTGCCTACCACACAACTCTCTCTCTAACTTATCCCTTGATAATATACCATTAGCACTTACTAAATTCGCTACCTCTACACGGTATACACGATGGTTAACAAGCTATATTGCTATGATCAGACAACACTCATGGAAGTCGGGCCGTATCATAATCTCGAACGGGACTTGGCTTAGCGCCGTGAACTCGTAATGTGGTTCCGGTCGGTGGTCAATGGCCGAAGATGTAAGGTATTTGTATGTGAAGTATTATAAGTTGTGATTGAAAGGTTAAAGATAAATGATAGTCATAGTAATATTCAAGGAGATGCATGTAATTAGTGTTATTTTTCTCGAATTAGACCTTGGCTGAGTATTGAATGTACAATACCAAAAAAGGGGTAGGGATAGGTATCGTAGTACTATGGTAGTGTTGCCCTAATAGGGTATTTTGAGGACAGCGGCATCATTTCAGAATTTTGAGGAAACTATTTTTCACAGAATACCGTAGCAACACCGTAGCAATACCGTAGCACTACCACAGCAATATAGACGTATTTTAGCTCTGTGACCCGCAGCAGGTCCGGTGCGCTAGCGCCAAGTACAGTGAGCCAGAACCAGGTCCAGCGCTAGGTCCAGTAAGCCAGTATGCTAGGTCCAGTACCACAAACAGCCACCATCACCATCACCATCATCACCATCATCACAACCACCATCATCATCACCACCACTACAAGAGCACCACAACCCGGTAGTGGGTGGTGCCTCAGGTTAAAGTAGCGAGTATATGGATGCTTCAGAGCACAAAATTTATTTTTCAAAAGTATATCCCAAATGTTTAAAGCCCATCCTAGGATAATTAGAATTGATGGAGCCAAGCATGAATGAATATCTGGTGATCTTTGATTCCGAAATGCTTCATCCCCAAATATGATATTTCAGGGTTAGGTGAGAGCTAGCCTGGCATTGTCCCAAATACTATGAAATGCGGAATCACTAGTATGGTAGTACAGATTTACCACCCACACTATGCAATCCATAGAATACATAGTTTATATAATACAGTATTGATACGGCATTGATACTAGAGCATTTGCTGAAATGCGGCTTTACTTTTTTGACTACTGGAGCGCTACCCTATTTTGTGGAATGCGCGTAGTACTACCATACTAATCCCTACCCGTTTTTTGGTACTGTAGCGTTCCGAATTTACTAGAAGCCTTATTATCGGGCTGTTAAACCGAGCTGGGTATTGCTAGAGCTAGAGTTAAAGTTTAAGATAGTAATTCAAAGCTGACAAAAATAGTGTGACTGGGTTTAGTATCGGCTCGATCAAGCTGCTCGTCGTATCAGCTTTCACAACTTTCGCACTCTATATGAGTGATAACCTGTGACGTAAATTGATCAAAATTTCTTTTTCACAAAATTAATAAAAACCTGAAAGTATAGTATGTTATTGGCATTTAACGCGATTAACCAGTATTAGTTTCTTTGTTTATTATCCGCCTGGTCAATAATATGTTTTGTTGAGTATATAGAGAATTTCTGTGTACCTATGTAGCTACATGTAGGCCTCTACATGTATCTGCGCCCAGATCATGAGAGGAACATTTGCGGCGTTAATTGTCTACATATATTAGCCTATATAGTATTCAAGAGCGCACGTCTCGAATTCTCTCAAGATATCTCCAGATTAGTTTAAGTCTGTATCGCATCGTATGTACATGTAGTATCGCGTCTAGAACCCACATGTAATTTTATGGAAATACGAAAGTTATATATATTAGGCCCGTTCGGCAACAGTCCAAGACGGCGTTTACAGGGATGAAACCTCAGTTTTGGCGACTTGTTTGTTAGGCATTGGCCCTTGAAAACTCAGTTTTGTCTTGTTCCCGAACGGGCCCTTAGTTAAATGTAACAGGGTTATACGTTAACTAAAACTGAATTTAAATAGTGTGTCAGTCAGTGGCAAAATACATACATGTACTTAGATGTACAACAGTATGCAGGCCTAGGATCCTTCACTAAACGTACATGTAGTTATCACTCTAATTTGAATACCACCAAGGTAATCCCATGATTATAACTTGCGCTCGCAATGGTCTTTGGCGCTGGCAGGTGACAATTGATCTGTAAACCTAGGAGTATCTACATGTACACATATATGTATGCTCCTCTAAAAGGTGAAATATATAGAGAACAGGCAAATAAGATCCATGGTACTAATGGTCGGCCTTGTAGTTACCCACAGATTTATTTGGCTTTATTGTTTTTTGGGAGTGAAATATATATATATTTATCAGATTTAGCACGGGAAAGCTCCCATGGGAAAGGTACGTACGCCGGTGATGCTGTTGTTAATTTATTTAAATTTATTGTATGCAAATGAAGATACGGTGACCCGTATGTGCGAGGCTCGCACGAGCTCGAGCAC
>NW_025763484.1:0-45287 GCF_003444635.1 Morchella importuna | reverse complement strand
CTCTGGAGAGGTAGTTTACCTACCGAGCGCCCTGAGCGCCCTGAGCGCCCCGGGCGTCTGGCGAAGGCTACAGGTTTGCTGATGTACGGTCAAATCAACGCTCAAATCTACGCCCAAATTGACGACTGATGGTGCACTTCACCAATGTCAATTAAGCTCGAAATGGGTGGGTATGTAAGCAAGGAAGTATGGGGGTAGGCAGGTAAGCAATCAGGTGAGGGGGTAGGCAGTCGGGCATGGGGATAGGCAGGAGGTACGGGGTAGATACGTAGGCAGGCAAGCAGACAGACAGGCAGGCAGGGAGGCAGCCGGCGGAGTTAGGTATGTAGGTAGTCAGATGCAGAGGTAGGTAGGGTGCTAGCAGATATGTACATAGAAAAATATATAGACAGATCGACGAATATATGTTACAGGCGCGCAGAAAAATTGTCCCAGCCGGTGTACCATTTGCCGAGTGATCTCAATCTCTCAGCACAAACTGCTAGTGAAACACGTTGACCATTTCAAAAATACTAATGTTGGGAGAGCGTTAGACTCTAAAAGATGAATTCGTGTCTAAACCTATCGCAACGACTTACTTTGAGAAAGAGGCGTACTTGTTCCGTTTTGGTAAGTTCCGGCGTCGGCCTACAGGTAAGTAGAGGTTTTGTTGCATATAGGGTATCTGGGCATTGGGGGCATCTTGGGCGCCCAGGTGCCACCAGGCGACATGTCATTTTTTACTGATGCATAACTGACCCTGATAATTCTTTCCGCAATTCTGACCCGAAGCGTTTAGCGTTTACTGTATCTTTCGTACACTTTTCTTCCTAACCCAACATAACTAATGTCATTCCAATACTTCAACCAATAAAACGATTCCGTAGACTTCTCGATAACAGGGCAGCTGGAGGCGGTCGGGCCGTCATACGGAGCCATTTCAACTGTCTGATCTATAAGTACAAACATGGCCCGGTTACATACTGAGGGTTATTGTTAGAAGCTAGTTATATAGTGACATTCAAGTACCAGCAGTTTGGTTAGCTACAACCTGTCAGAGCAACCTAATAATAAGCGCTAGGAAGAAGATTTATTCCTGGGAATAATGACCGACAAGTCTATGTCACGCCAATGATTAGAAAGCCAGTCAGAATGAAGCTCTCAGTGTTCAGCAATCATATGCATACTATGAGCATTGTAAGTTCACCTGTAGTGACAGAGACTATACGTCAGAAGTCTACAGTAAACGACGTTTCTACAACAATGATTAAACTCATACACGAGCGGCAGCTTATTTATTCAGACACAATTTTGAAACAACAAAGGTTGTAGGTACTACAAAGGCTTTAATTCAGTTTGGTTGCCATCGAAACCAAAAGCACTCGCTGACCCTTGAAGAGAAATGAAGTAGCGATAGTATTGCTTCACTTCCGTCAGGAGGTATCTCCGGAGCTTAATAAGAAGTGGGAGTAGATAACGAAGTCCTTTGGAGTATAAGTACACATGATCATTCGCGTTCAACTATCGGATATCCTTAATCTTCATTAGCGGTCTCAAGTATTTTACTCGGTAGCCAAGCTTTTAAAGATAATTGAGTTCTAGCGATAGTATCTTTGAATAATCTGTACCTGTTTTCTATCTTGCACAGCTGAATCTATTCTATTGAATTTTAGCGATCAATAGAAAATCTGACCCAGTTACAACTAATACATAGTATAACAAGGGAAAACGTTCAGAATACCATGTTTCTTGGCCAAAACTATGCCAAATACCATCCTTGGCTGGAACAGCGACAGCACTGACCCTTTAGTCCCCTTTCCTGAATAAAAAAAAAATCAATTTTTATCCTCCAAATAATGCTGTTCGCTAAGACCATTCTGTTTTCAGTGTTTCATTCCATTCCGCCCCGTTTCGTTTCGTTTTGCTAATTGGTTTCCACTACACTATTGCACAGATCTTTCACCGCCTGCTGCTAGTCACACGCTGCCTCCGCTGCTGCTACTGCTGGAGCTGCTCCTGCTCCTGCCGCTGCTACTGGAGCTGCTGCTGCTGCTGCTGCCTCTGACGCTGCTGCTGCCACTGACACTGCTGCTGCTGGGGGGTTGCCCGCTGCTGGTTGGTTGCCCGCTGCTGCTGCTGCTAGAGCTTGTTCGAGTCCAATGTTTTAGTGATGGCTCCCGCAGATGGCTTCCCTGAATGGATTCCCTTAATGGCCTTCATGGAAGCCTTCCTAGCTATTGCTACTCTGTACATACATACTATTGGATCTGTATCTTTAATAAATTATGGGACTTTCAACGGTTTCCAGTTGGCATCTACAGATGAGAGGCTATAATACCATGACAAAGCAACCCGGGCGTGTACAGATGTGGGGCTATAACATCATCATGATATAGCAACCCGGTCGCGCAATTCTTCAAGTTCTTCTATAAATTGAGAAGAATTTCAGGTTTCCTCGTACTTATTACCATTCCCATTTCCATTTCCACTTCCATTTCGATTCTCATTCCGAAAGCACCTGCACTGACCTTGTCTTACCTTTCCACTGCATCCTATTTCATATCATATCACTCGAATTTCAATCTTTTAACCGATACGCCGCCTAATCGATGCCATCAACAACAATTCAATTGGGACAACTCTTCGTCAGCTTTACTGAACTTAAAGCTGCAATTGAGGATTGGGCAATTTCAGATAAATTTGAAATACGAGTTCAACTTAAAGATATGACACGGGCAGACTATCGATCCAAAACACTTACTTGCCAATGGAGAGTGTATGCTCGAGCAACACCAATAGATGATATTAAAGTCAGTATTTTGGTTTCCGCTCATACCTATATTGGAGAAGCTTCATTCTCGCGAGCTGTACAAAATACACAATCATGGCTTCGTCGAGAAATCCCAAAGCACCTCAACGTTACCAAGCGGACTACTGTTCAAGAAATTATCGATTCGGTACAGATACACCATCAAGTTCAAGTCAATTATCAAGCGGCACATGAAGCTTTATCGGCTTTAACAAATAACGCTTTGGATTACGAGCAAAATTCATATCACCGCCTCCCTGCATACGTTTACAAACTTCGAGAAGGAAAGCCAGACGCGTATGTAAATCTTCAAAGCATAAATGATGAAGGAATTACACGGTTCCAACGTATCTTTAACCCTCCTCATCAAACACGCTTCTCCTTTCAACATTGTCGACGATTTATTGCAGTTGATGGCACTTTCTGCAAGTCGCGTTTTGTTCAAAGCCTGTTAGCTGCGGTAACAATCGAGGCTGATGGTCATATATTGGTTCTCGCTTGGGCAGTTGTAGAGTCTGAAAATCAAGAATCTTGGTTATATTTCATGTCGCATTTGAAGCAAGCTATACCCTTGATTATGGAAGGCTCAACAATAATCAGTGACAGTAACAAAGTGTTGATGATTGCAATTGATTCTTTGGGCCCCGGTGTCTTCCCAGCTCACTGTTGTTTTCATTTACGCGACAACTTTAAGACGCGTTTCGGTACACTCGTAACAGAATGTTATTTCTCAAAGATTCCAAACGCAAAATCATAAAAGCAATGCCATCAGCATATGAACAGTTTACGTGCAGAGAAACCTAATGCCGCAGATTATTTGTCTGCTATCGACAAACATTTATGGGTTACCGCGTTCTTTCAAGGCTCTCGTTATGGCCATGATACGTTGAATATCGTTGAGTCATTCAATAAGAGTATCAAAGTGGAACGCGAGCTCTCGGTATTAGATTTGCTTAACGAAATATGGCATTCCCAAATGGCGCAACGATTTAGGAGAATACGAGAAGCAGATGCATACGCGTGGGGGTATACCAAACAATGTTTAACCGAAGCTGAAACTAGCAGAATATTGTCACAAAGTAACACTGTCCGTATGGCTGGGATTCATGTAGGCGAGGTACAGCAACGCGCAAAGCGAGAAGGGAACCGCACAACACATATTGTGAATTGTAGGTAACTTGAAATTCTTTGGAAAATAAATTGCAAATATTGATCAATTTGAAAATTTAGTGGATACCCGAAAGTGCACTTGTTTGCTTTATCAAGAGAACGGGATTCCCTGTTCACATGCGTAGGCCTGCATTTTAGCCATACAACAAGCACCTGTCAATTACTTTCCTCCTGCTCTCTCAACGGCTACGTGGAGGGCTACCTATCGTGAGAATTGGAATCCCGTCAGTATTGAGCCAGAAGATTTGGAATTCAACCCTGTTTTTTTCCCTCCAGTGACTAGGCGGCAACCCGGACGACCCAAGAAAAAGCGGGCTGAAAGAGGTGACAGTGGTGTTGCAGCCTTGAATTATGCTCGCCGAGCAAATGGGGAGGAAATTCCGGCAGGTACTAAACAGAAATGTGGTACCTGCAAAGAAAGTGGTCACAATTCTCGTTCTTGTAAAAATTCACATTCATAATCTAATTTTTTACTCGCATGTCTCATTTATTTTCTTGTATTTCCACCTGCATACAATTAAGCCTCACTATTTACGCTTTTTAGAAAGAAAGGGCCAGTGCTGTCACTGTTCCAGGCAAGGGTGGTAGTTGGCATAGTTTCGGCCAAGAACCATGGTATTCTGAACGTTTTCCCTTATAACAAAAAGTGATTTTACGTTTATATTTCATATACGGTTATTCAAGTACATGTGAACACCAAAGTTTGTAAATACAAAATTTAGCAGTATTTCAAAAAGGTTCAACTCATTTGAATGGTGCCGGTAAATGTTCCCATATGTATAATTTATCAATTTCATTCATTTGAAAATTGATTTATGTTAACTATAATTTGTGCTTTGGATTCTGAAATACATAACAAATTCAGTTTTGTTCTCTGACAAAATAAATTCACAAAAACCGGCTTTGTCAAATATGAATAACCATTACTTTATAGAAAAGCGAAGAATATTTTTAATCATATACAAACACGATAAATAAAATATTTCGATATAATGAACGTATTTCATTCATAATACACTAATACCAAATTGTTTTTTTAATAATGAAATACAGCATTTTTGTTTTTATAAATTTGGTTAACCTAATGAAAACCACAAATATTTTATTCATACCAAACATTTTATCTATAATTGTATTAGTCTCATACAAATTAAAATGGGTAGAGGTAAACCTACATATATAAATTTCTGAAATATTCCAAAACTCACAAAATAGTGTAATCCTGAATTGCAGATTTCAATTCCGTAATTTGAAGTGGATCCTTGGTACCAAAATCGATAAAAACTGGGATTGGAAAATTCTGCAGTGGTAGTTGTTTTGGTTCCCCAGTTTGATAATCTCCTTTCCTCCCTGACCCCTCTAAAGCTTTCTCAAAAGTCTTCCACTCAGTTACTGGTATTTGTATGACTGAATACCAAATTCTTTTTCTTTCCTGACAACCACTATGGTTTGAGGTGTAAATTCTTTGATAGAATCTGGTTTTAACTGGATTTGGCAAAACCCAATTATATTCTAGGAATTGGTAACAGTGTCTTGTTGCCCATGATTTCGCTTTGGAAATCCCAAAATTTCGATCCAAAAAGGTGTGAATTTGTTTGAAAAGTAACCTGAAAGGCTTGTTCTCCCAACTGTTTCTTTCAATACCATCATTGAAGCACCAGAGATATTCTGCCCTCTGTAATGGTGAAAACCGAAATTTGTTGGATGACTCAGTATAATGGTATTCCACCCCTTCCACAACTCTTTTCCTCAACCCTTCCACACTCATCCCAACCTTTCCCAATAAACAATCCTCCATATCGTCACATTCAAAATCCTCCAATGTGTTTGACCACACCTCTTTTCTGAAATTGATAATACAATTGGTAGACAACAGTAACAAAGCATGATAAACGTAATATTTGTTTGTTGAATGTTTCTTGATTGTATTCAGTATTGCAGCGAATTGATTGTGGATATCAGTGATGGATTTAACCTGACCCCATCTCTTCTTGTATGATTGGTGAAGGCTGTTGTTGTTGAATAGTATTTTCTGAGAATACAAAACCGAAAAATTCCATTTCCTCCAATCAATTTTCTCAGATGGGAGCCAAGGATATCCAAACTCTTGTAAGGATTTTTGAAATGCCATTCCCTCCATCCCCTTATCACCATATATGCCCCCAATGCACTTGTCACGCCATAATCCTGCCTCTCTACTGATATCACCACCTCCATAAGAGAATTTCAATATTCTCAAAAACATCACCATTAAACGAGTGTGTTCCCATGAAACTGTTGTTCTTGCAGGTTTTAGGCCCATTGTATACTCAAATCCAAAGGCGAATTTGTTGATATTTGATTTCAGATACTCAAATATTTCAGTAGTGGGATGAGCCCAGAATGGCCTGTCGAAATTGGGATTGGAATTCTGAATTAATTTTGGTGTTTGATCCGAAAGGTGTTGAATTATCTTGAACAATAAGGACATAGTGATGCGATGTTCCTCTCGTATTCCATAGGACTTCAGGCTATCTGATTTCAATGCTTCATGACATCTCATTTTGGAAGTTTGATAAGCCTTCTGTACTGAATTGATTTCCCACTTTGAACCACCACCAGCTGCGTACCAAGAGGATTTCAAATGAGGATCAACTGCCAACCCTTCCAATGCGTCATTTTGGAATGGATATGTCTTTGCTGCATTGAATATCTCATGTGTAATAGTGTAAAATTGCGAATACACTAATCCCGCTTTTCGAAATACACTTTTTTGAGTTGGTGTAAAGGACATGCTAGCTGTATCATTGCTTAATGCCCACTGGTAAAACACAAACTGATTGGTTTTGATAAAATCCACTTTTGAAATCAAAGTGTTATAGGTTCTAAGGCAACATTTACGCCAGAGATAGGTGATTGGGGTTGCTGAAATAGTTGGTCCCTCAATATGGTTGGTGAATGTTGAGAGAGGAGAACACTTTTCCACATATTCCTTCCCATAATCCAACCAAGTATACTTGGGGTCCAAGTATTGGTTATCACAACTGTGACTCCAGAGATCCAAAAATGAATTGAAACAATCAGTTGGATTCTCCTTTTTGGTTATCAATTTCAAATCCTTCCCATCAAGCATAATAACCATATTTTTGAAATCATGTAATCCCGGATTATTACATTTTGATTTCATTTTTATCCAAATCTCATCCAAGTACTGTGGGGCAATAAGGTAGGTAATCAACTGTGTTGCTCCTGAGGTTTTCGTTCTCCTTGATCTGTTTTCTGTACCAGCCGCATGTGCATTGAGTTTTGCCTTTTCCATTGAGGAGGGTAGATGTTGAAGTATATCTGGAGGACAACATTCATAAACTGCAGGGAAAAATACAGAATCATAAAATCTTTCCAATTCTTTGTCTGTTAGGAAATTGTTGTCCTTGTTTGGGTGGTAAAGATTGGGGAAGAAAATAAAAATATTCAATTCAGTAAATTGAAATATTCTGCCCAAAATGAGATGTGGGATTTTGTGAATTGGAAGTGTATTATTTCGTTTCGTTTTTGGGTTGGTAACAGAAAGTTGTATGTGAAGGTTTTGTTGAATGTTGAGATGTCTGGGAGGAAAGAAAAAAACTCTTAATCCTCTTTTTGCAACAGCCAAAGATTTCGGTAATGCCAATACACTATCAATGTCAAACATAGTATGGATTTGCAATTCTCGATTTTGAATTGTTAGGGGTTCCAATTCAAATGAGATTTTGGGTGGAGGAGAGCCTGTTCGTTTTGAAATACCACAAAAAACCGTTCTGAATTCATTTGGTGTAAGATTGTTTTCCGTACTGTTATAAAATGATGCCTTGTTCAAAACATATGGTATTTCAACTCCAAAGGATTGTGGTGTGACTCCCAATGGTGGGAGAATTTTGGCTTTTGACTGCTTTGTACTCCCGATATTTTGTTGCAAATGTTTCTCTTTTCCACATCCTTGGAAACTGTGCAGTTGTTGTACCAAAAAATCCACCACCCTCTCTACTGTACTTTCCCTCTGTTGTTTTTCCAAATCCGAGATTTCATTCGCTTTTCCCAGCCCAAATTCTTCCTCATCCTCCTCCTCATCCTCCTCCTCCTCCTCCTCCTCATCATCAGTTCCACTGAAAATGTAGGAGGAATCTGATTGAATCGAAACCGGGATATGTATTGTAGGAGTTGATAATGAAATATAATTGGAATCTGAAATGAATAATCAGTAAATCTTACACCAGAATTATTTCAACTTTATATAGGTACCTTCTTTCCTATCCTGCTCCTCATACCCCTCCTCATCCTCATTCAAAATAGCATTACAATCAGTCGAACTGAAATTGGAGGAATCTGATTGACATGAATCCGGGATATGTATTATTCGAGTTGATTCTGAAATATTTTTGGGATCTGAAATGAACAATCAGTAAATCATACAATAGAATTATTTCGAAGTTGGTATATATAATTACCTCTTTCAATATCTAATAAAAGGTTTGCAGAAAAAGGGATTGATTTTGTATGAGATACTGTTGCAGTATTGGTATCTGTAATATCGTATTTGGGATTTGTGATATCATATCTCAAATCTTCGGAATTCTGCAATACTGTTGTTGAACTTGTTGCTAATACTGGATTGGATACTTTCTTGTTACCTGTTTATTATCAGTAAGCTGAATTTGAATTGTATTGGAGACTTAATTACCAATCAAAGTTGAGTTGGAATTGGTTATTTTTCTCCTTGCTTTTTTTCCTGTTGGAACTTCTATTTTCAACTGATGTTTTTTTGGGCTTTTTGGTACAGAATCATCAGAATCATCCAAACATAATGGTAAAATCTGTTTGTTGATTCTGGCTTGCTTTTGCCGTTGTTGGAAACTGTTAACTGATGTTTTGTTTGAAATCATTTTGTGAAATATGTAGAACTGAAATATCAGAAAATGTATTTGGTGGTTGGAATTTCTTTGAGAGGATTGAGAGGTAAGTAATGATTTGAATGAGAATCTAGTTTATATATATGTCATATTAACAGTACCATTATAGGGCAACCATTACCAATCGCATGAATGAACTGCAAGATTAACAAAATAATCGAATACATGTTAATATTAGAATACTTTAAACAAAACTCTATTTATGTATAATTGATACAGAAGTATTCATAAACAATTGGAATTATCAATTTTCATGCATTTTGTTTTTACGAATTTCTAAATATTCAATTTAAGAAAATATTACCTAATTTAAACAAAAGTGTATTACTGACATGCTTTGAAAATACGCATTTAAAATAATATATATTATTTCAAATACAGTATTGCAAAACTTATGCCAAAATGATTTAAAGCATATGGCAATCAGACAAAAATTACATTTCGTTTTGGCGAACATGTGGGCCTGAGATGCCACAGATTCTCCAGATACGCCAAGACTTTTACTTGCCTATAGACGGACGCTGGAGCGCGCCGAAACGTAACCGGTGCGACTCTTTGCCAAAGGACGTCCTCGCGACACGTTTAGATTCAAAGTCACCTCCTGCTGTCTCCAATATAGAATCCTTGGCCCGATTAACGGGTTTCGCTATCAGTTTTTGTTGGTAGAATGATATCACTCGGCAAACGGTAAATCGACTAGATATTGTTTCCGCGCGCCAGTACCATATATCCGTATATATATATATATAATTCTCTATTTACACATTTTCCAGCTCACTACCTACCTACGCGCTTTCTTGCCTGCGTGCCTACCTACGTACTTGACTGCCTGCATCCCTGCCTCCGCGCGCTAACTGGCTGCCTGCCTGCTGCCTGACTACCCCTTACCTGCGTGCTTACATACCTACCTAACTATTAGAAGCTTTATTGACCTTGATTTTGTGCACCGTTAGTCGTCTATCTGAGTGTAGATTTGATGCTGATTTAGGTTTCAAATTGGTGCAATTAGTCACCGTTTTGAGTGTCAATTTTGGCCTTGATTTGCTGCGAATTACATGGAATATGGTGTCAATTTGCGCGTGGATTTACTGCTATTTAGCAGTGTGTAGCGGTGTCAGTATAGGCGACAAAGTACAGGTAGGTAAATACGGATCCAGGCATCGCTGCGGGTAGTAGGTAGGCATCGCTGCGGGTAGGAGGTAGGTATCGACTACGAGTTAGACATCGCTGCTGGTAGGAGGTAGGTGTCGACGTTGATAGGTGTCGACGCTCGTAGGAGGTAGGTGTTGATGTAGGCGTCGAGAAGAAAGTAGGCAGATAGGCAGGAACGAAGCAGGTAGACAGGTAGGCAGGTGAGTAAGCAGGTGGGAATCCTCAGGATTTCAACTCTGACAGCATTCGCTAGCGAGCTCAGGGCTCGCACCAGGAATTACGCCGATTCGCAACAGTGGGCTGCATTTTAGGAGACAGTGCGGCATCAACACGCGAGGTGTCATATTTGTAACGTCTACTAGGCGTTAAACCGGGAGAGGTCATATTTCGGACAGCTATAATGCATTATAAGACGAGATATCACATTTTGTATGCCTACTAGGCGACAAAACACAACGTGTCAGATTTTGGTGGCAGCGGGATAAGGTTTTGTGAGCAATATACGAGGTTTTGGGGGTGGAAGGTGAATTTTGACATCTGGGAGCGCGGATTCGTTCAGGCGAAACCCGTTTTTCGCTGATGGCTGTTTCTTCACTGTTTCTGTAAGTGTTACCATAGGACTAAGCACCTCAATTTCTGAAGCATTCGTTATACCTCCTCAAGATGAGGTAATCTTCACTTTGCCTCATTTGGATTGGTACATCTTCGTGAAATTGGAAGCCACCAGTTCCTCAATTGAGATTTAATATGGGTATCATCAACACCGTTCTACAGTTAGTACCGGGATACTGATATGTGTACTGTACAGTATACTGTTGACACCTAGCCAATGTTTAATTTACAGCTACGTTTTTGTCGATTCGTGAAAGGTAAGGTAATTAGTTTTGATTTTGATATAATTTCAGCAAAAATTGAGGTTGTGAGATGTAATGAGTTAACAACGTACTAATCTCACTGATACTGCCAATCTGTACTGCGTTTTACTTCGTATGACAATGTTTCCTGATATCAGAGACAACCAGTAATTTTTTGATAATCTATATCGTCAAAAATTTGATACGTACCCTAGGTAGTCTCTATTAGATAAGGTTGTGGAAACTACATTAGAATGTACCAATTAGGTCTCGAGAATCCCCACCTTAATCGCTATCTCACCTGCTACCTAACCTCATACCTCAACGCCTACCTCCCTTTTATCTCACCTTGTATCTCGAAACCTACTTTCAAACTTCCCTCCTACATACCTTGATACCTCTATATGTATGTAACTAACTTTGCATTTTGACATCTGTACTGATACTGTTTCATTCATCGATTAATTCATACCCTGGTTTATGAGTAGTTGGACTATTCGGAAAGATTCTATTGAGTTCTATCGGGTCATGTTGGTTCCGAATGTATGAGTTACTCTGGATTTGTTATAAATGGGATGTCTTTCGGTATATTAGGAGGTTTCACCCTCGTCTCTGTTCTCTTTCTATTCTTTTTTTTGATACCTAACGTCTTCTGTACCCAAGTTGTCTATTACTATATAATAGCTCTTCATCTTTTTTACTCAAGAAAACCACCGTGCTGCTGCTTCCCTTGTTCTGTTAACCCTTACCAACGCTAGAGTCCCTCAGGACTGCTATCGCAGGCTCCCATACCGATCTCTACTTCCAAGTTTGTACCCTACGTAATACTCACTATTCCTACCCTTGAGATTACATTACACTGTCATCCGTATCGTACAGCACGTACACCTTCAACCCACCCCCTTGTGTCCCGCTCAACGATAAAAAAGAATTCAAACGGCAGTATGAGAACGATGCTGCTGCCTTATTTCACCACATCGCCGTCCTCGTCCAACATATATGACATGAGAGGGATACAACCCGTACACAACTCGCCGCCCATGAAGCTATCGAGAACCTGGAAGAACAAGTAACCCAGCTCAACCTTGATCTCAATGTCGCCCGCACCAACCCCGCCACCACCGTCTCTGTCCCCATTGTCACTGCCACACCACCTACTACCGTCTCTACCTTCAGGTCCGAAAAGTTCCCAGAGCCTAAAAGGTTCGATGGAACCCATACCAAGCTCCCCGGATGCCTCATCCAACTCCGAATTAGACTTGGACTCAACAACGATCGATTCCGCAACGTGGCAGCAAACATTATTTATGCTGGAAGACACTTGACAGAAAGGGCCCTTGATCAAGTTATTCCACTCGTTAACGCTAACCCTGTTGCCCCCTTCTCCTCCGTCACCATCTTTGTCATCCAAATGGAAGTCTCGTTTGTATACCCATATCCCCGTGGTACTCCCTACCGCCAGCTCTTCGCCTTGAAGCAAGGCAAGGGCGACTTCATTACCTATTACTTATAGTTCCTCTACATTATGACCTACGTAGACTAAAACGAAGGAGCCAAAATCGACGCCTAGGCCGACGGTTTATCGGAATATCTGAAGAACGCTATGCCATACCGGATGGACAAGCCTAATACTGTAGAGGCATAGGCGATTATGTTAATGACAATCGACTACCAGATTCGGGGCCGCAAGACCGAACAAGATGCCATCTGTAGCAAGATAGCATAATTCACTTCCCCCGCCACTGCCGCACACGAATTCTATACCACTGAAGTTCTTACACAATGGAGCTCTCCGCCCTCAAAAACTGTTCCACTTAACACCCTGCCGCCCAAAAACGATAAACATTTATCAATGGACATCGTAAGACCTCCTCCGCTGAAAAACAATGGCGGAGGTACAACAATCTCTGAATGTACTATGCCAACCCTGGCCATGTCTTCGACAACTTCCCTTCAGTCAATCGCTCGAATGGGAAAAAACCGGTTATGCAGGGCGACCTTTTCGCACCCGCCCATACTGCTGCCGACCCAGCTGTCCCACTGACCAATAGCTCCCCCTCCTCTGAGTCAGGTTTTCAGTACTTCTGGACCTATGAATGACCCCTGCTCGGGACCCCCTAATATTTCTGCTTTGTATATGTTCTCTATCTCTGTCTTCTCGTTATCGTTTGTGGACGATAAATTGGATAAAGATCATTTTGTTGCATCTTTTAAAATTGTAAATAGTACAATATCCATTCAACATTGATTGATACCGATTGCTTCCGGTTTGCATTAATCGATGAAATATTCGCGTTCTATAAAAACCTCCAATTTGTCCCCTCAAATCAACACGCACGCTTGAAGTCATCGATGGTCGGCCTATATTCTCAAAATAGATCACCCAACTATCCTACCTGCCCCTGTCAATAGACTCCCACCACGCAATAATCCCCTTCATTATCACCAAACTAGGCTCTTACCCACTCGTACTCGGGATCTTTTGTCTTCAATTACATGAAACCAAAATACGGTTTAAAGACAGCAGCATACTGTTCGACTCCGAATAGTGCAAACGCAAGTATAACTTCTCTGCAAGACCGATCAATTAAAAGATTTCCACCACTACCCAACTTCCACCTCGTTAATTCAGCTACCCTATGCCGCTTTGCTGGAAAAGACAAACTCCAACTCTTTAGCAAAACTATGGAGGAAATTGATCAAGTCATGGCCAAAGGCCTCAAGTAGGACTGGAGAAACCGAGTTCCAACCCAATACAAGTTGTTCTATAAGATGATGGACCAGAAGTTCGTTAACGAGATGCCACTATGCCACCCTTGTTACGACAAAATACCGCTCAAGGAAAGACAGGAACTCCAGTTCCGGCCTCTCTATAATATGTTCTGGGAGCAACTTCTCGTTCTCAAGCAATACATACAGGATAACCTTGAAAAAGGCTTCATCTAAGCCATTTTTCCCCACCGGTGCCCCAATTCCATTTGTCAAAAAGGTCAGTGAACACTCTGTCTCTGCGTCGATTGTCATGGCCTCAATGAACTTAGCGTACAAAGCCGCTAGCTACTGCCGCGTATCCGAGAAACTCTCGACCGCCTTTCCAAATCCATGTGATACAGCGAAGTCGACCCTCACCAAAGGTTTAACAAGATCTGAATAGCTGAGGGTTAAGAATGGAAAACAGTCTTTAGTACGCATTACGGGAATTTCGAATAAATAGTAATGCCTTCGGTCTTACCAACATGCCAGCCACCTTCCAACACTTTATCAATTACTGTTTTCTTGACTACCTTGATATATTCTGTACAGTCTACTTCACCGATATTGTTATCTATAGCGACACCCTCGAAGAATATCAGGTACCCTTAGAAAAACTCTTAGAAGCCCTTCAAAGAAATGGAGTACTGCGGAAACGAGGGCAATACGAGTATTTCACACAAAGTACTACCTAAATTTGCTTATCATCGAACCCAATGGTATTAAAATAGTTCACAGAAGACTAAATACAGTGAATTGAACCGTTCCCAAAACAGTTAAGTATGTGAAAGCCTTCCTGGAGTTCCCCAACTTTTACCGTTGATTCATACGTGTGTCCTCGGAATTGGCTTTTTCCTTACCAAAATGACAAACAAGGACATGTCGTTCAGATGGACACCCTAACCCCAAGGTACCTTCAACGTTTTGAAGGGAGCCTTCACAACCATCACAATCTTTATCCATTTCGACACCGAGAAGCAAATCACCCTGTAAACCGATGTATCTAACTATGTCTCTGATGGTGTACTCTCTCAATATGGTGATAATGTTACCATTCGACCCGTCCCATCTTTCTCCACAAAGTACTCCCCTGCCGAATACAACTACGAGATTTATGACAAAGAATTACCGGGGATTATTCGATCCTTTGAGAAATGGTGACGGGAGTTTGAAGGGGCTAAACACACATTTGCCTTCATATCCGATAAGAAGAACCTCGAGTACTTTATGACTTTTAAACAACTCAAGCAGGTGAAGCACGTTGGGTGGAATACCTTTCACGGTTCAATTTTGTCATCAAGTATCAACAAGGGAAACAAGAATGAAAACCAAATTCATTGACAAGGAGATCAGGAGATTTCCTTGGACAGGAGGATGAAATGCAATTACACCAGAGTCAAATCATATTGAAAAAGGAGAATTTTGAAGCAAAGCTAAATTTGTTGACGGGTTCTTTGTCAAATAAACCTGCTGAAAAGAACGTCTCATTGAATATACTATTTGATGAGGGATATAATGCTTACCTATTCCAACAAAAGATACTGGACATTTGGAAAAAAGGTGAATGATAATCAAAGGACATATAACTCCCCGAATGCACCAGGGTTGAATGCCGATTGCTCTACGGAGGTAGTATATATGTACTTGATCACGACCCTCTTAAACTCCGGATTCTCAAACAATACCACGGCGCTCTCTCCGCTGTATCCGACAGACACCCTGTATGCGAAAAAACATTTGAACTCACCAGTCGTGACTACTACTGGCCCATTATTCGGAATTATATCGACTGCTATGTTCGGAACTGCCACATCTGTCAACGAAGTAAACCCAACAACTATGGAAAACTTGGCGTACATCGACCTTGACCTATCCCCGAACAATGATGGCAAGAGGTATCAATGGACTTTGTTAATGTACTACCGGAAAGTGAAAGCTACGACGAAATCATGGTAATTGTTGACCGATTAACAAAGATACGATATTTCCTACCTGCAACACCACCGTCAACCCGAAGGACGTTGCTCGGTTATACCTGCGAAATATATGGAAACTCTAAGGGTTACCCACACATGCCGACCCCAATCATGTCACGCAATTTACAGCCAAATTCTGGAACGCTCTCTGTAAACATATCGATATCGAAGCAACAATATCCACCACCTTCCAACTGAAGAGCGACGGCCAAACTGAAAGACCGAACGCTGTAATCGAACAATATCTACGCGGATAGGTCTCTTCCCAACAGGATGATTGGATAAAATGGCTTCCTATGTCAGAATTCTCCGCCAACCATCAGGTTTCTGCATCCACCAAAGCGACACAATTCTTCGCAAATTATTGTTTTCACCAACAGTTTACAGTGACAATTAAATAGCTTGACAGTACCCCAATGAGTTTCAATGCTAAGAACTTCGCTTCCAAGATGAAAGAGCTCCACGAATACCTACATTCCAATATCCGAACGGTGCAAGACCAACAAGAACATGTCATTAATGTCAGATAAATGCCAGTTTCAAGTTACGATATCGGGGATATGATGTTTGTTTCAGCAAAAAATATCTGAACTACCCGAAACACTCGAAGGTTAGATTGGAAGAAGTTGAAACCGTTCCCCGTCAAAGAAATCATATGACCATATGCTTACCAAATTGCCCTGCTCAGAACTATGAAAATGCATCCAGTCCTCCATGTATTGCTGCTGGATCCCACTTCAAATGACCCCATACCCGGGCAAATTCAACTAACATCCTCATCCATCACCGTTGAACAGGAAGAGGAGTACACAGTCGAAGAAATCCTGGACTCATAGGAAACAAAAAATAACGGCTTGCAATACTTCGTTAAATGTACAGGCTACACCGACTCAAGCTGCGAACCCGCCGCACTCCACTACAGTACCGCCGCCGTTGACATTTTCCAAACATGTTACCCAGAGAAACCTGGACTGTTGGGAGAAAAAGTTAGGGTTAAGGCTCGCAGGAGCTCGCGCTTGAAGGGACGGGCTACTTTCATCCATCGATTGATTAATACACTGGGTTACGAGCATTTGAATTAGTCAGAAAGTTCTATTGAGTTCTCTCGGGTTCTGTTGCTTGCAAGGGTATGAGTTACTTTGGATTTGTTATCGTTGGCATTTCCTTGAGTATATTGGGAGGATTTTTACTCGCCTCTGTTCTTTTTTTCTTCTTTCTTTTGATACCCAACGTCTTCTGTACCTACATTATCTATTACTATATACTATCGCTTCATATTCTTTACTCATGAAGACCACTATGCTGCTGCTTCCGTTATCCCGTTGACCTTTATTAATTCTAGTATCCTTCAGGGCTCCTATCGTAGGCTTCCAAGACCCACCTCTACTGACTGCTTGGTGCCTTATGGAATACTCACTATTCATCCCCTTGAGACAACGCTACAGAGTACTAATTAACACCGAAATGAAAACCCAAAAAGAAACCCAATTTGAAGCCCAAGTGGATACAATTTATTCCGAAGTTGATGAACAAGTCGACGCTGAAATAGACAACCAAATCTATGCTTAATTCAACATCAAATCAAAAAATAAACATACCAAATACAGGCAGTCTGATTGTAAATCATTCCGGAGTTGGTGCAATCTGTAGACAGGTGGTCGGGTGGGGAGGTAGCTAGATGGAGAAGTAGACAGGCAGGTGGTTGGGCAGGCAGTCATGCAGGTAGTCAGTCAGGTACGGAGGTACAGCGAAAGCTTGCTATAACGGTACACTCAGGACCGGAATTTGGTACCGTTAGAAAGAGATTACCCTTATATAGGGGGTTCTGGTGCTGAAAGCCAGGCAAAAATAACCGACAAGTGCTACCGTTATAGAGAGATTGCCCTTATAGAAAGTACCGTTACAGCCAGGTTTCACTGTAGGTAGGTCGAGATGTAGGCAGGCAAGCAGCAGGATGCGGAGGTAGGAGCAGCGGTACGCGTAGAGGTATTATATCGTTGTTATAATTCAAGTATATAATATATATAGTAATATATGACGATTCACGTGATATAAAGTATTAGCAGCGAATTTACAAGTTGTGATCATCCGCAAAGAATGAATTTTCGTCTTGTGACACTTGGACGCCCCAGAGGGCCCAGACAGACAAGACCAAACAATGGATTTCTTACCTGCGTAGAAACATCTGGGTGCTCCATGACGCACAGCCTTCGTCTTCGTGTCAACTGAAGTCATCCCGAAAGCTAAATACGTGAATGTTATCTCATCCCTCCAAGACGTCTAAAGATGAGCTCATCTTCTGGACATCAAATTTAGCCCCCTCCACTATTATGCTCAAATCTTGGTTTATGAAAGTCGACCTATTTTCCCGTTGGCTCAATTTTGGTCTAATTACCACTTTATATTATGAGAATGAGATCAATGCGTAAAAGGTACATCGATTAGCATTTGAATTCCACGCGACAGTCACATATGCTTTCCAGATATCACAAACAAAACACTCACAGTATAGACACTCTGCACTTATTTATGCTAGTGAGTATACCACTTCCGCGTGACTTATTGATTTCTACTCATTACGTTCTCAATACGGGGACTTTCCTCTCACTTCCTGTAAATGTTGTTCTCACCGACTAGCTGACATAATTGCCACGAACTCTGGAAGTAATTGTCATATTCTTTCAAGTCAACTACATAGTGAAGGGCGATCGCAAGGAGTATACGAGATTGACTATCTTCCTTCATTTACGGAGGAAAGAATGGTGCTCTAATGCTGAAAAACGAAGGTATTTTGGATCGGAGAGGCAAGATTAGCATTCTGGAGATTAATCACGATGTCTTCGAGAATACTGCTGGCAATCTTTTGAGCCAATTGATTCATAATCGTACGATCACAAAATCTGTGAGTGCAAATGTCCCGTCAAGCCAGATTTGGAGGCTTGAGAAGCATTATGACATATTAATTGAGGAGTGTATTCCTCTAAATGATACCATTTCAGATGGAGCAAGTCTTTTGATACTTATATCGGGTAACAATGCCGAAAGTTATCCATTCCGAATTTCTGGTACAAATAACCCTTACCCCTGTTTGACTGATATTGACAGCGATTTGATATCGTACTTAAATATAGTCTAAAGGGGGTTGTTTGAAGCCTGATAATTTCAGTAGCTGAGAGTGTTGTGAGTAAGTACATCCCGATACTTTCATTAATATGGCGGGAAATTTGGAAGGAATTACTTATACTCTGCTGCTGAGAATACGGTATTGCCGAGCTGACATGCAACCTCGAGTAGAAACTTTCAAATGGGTAAGCAAGACTTGGAAGTAGAGTAGTGCATATAATCAGAAGGCGACCTTGGGGGTAATCAGAGATAATCGTTGTGGAAAGATATAATACTTCTATTCGTCGTCAACCCGAGGTAACCCTAATAGATACGTAAAAAAAAGGTATAACAATTCAGGTTATATCTTGGCAATGATTGGGCAAGGACAATGAAGCTCTGGCTGCGGATCTTGCCAAATTCTGTGTTTCTCGGAGAAAACTCAAAAGTAATACAGGAGTTCGTGCTGTTTCAAAAAACAATCGGTAGAAACTGATTAGTGCAAAGTTTTGCGGCGTTGATATAGAATAGGAGGAGGAGGAGGAATAAGGGGAGCTGGAATTATCTACTGTGAGAAATTAAGGAGAGGGGGGAAAGGAAAATTTGTAGAACTATCGCAGGTTCTAAAGGATATCGTGGGGAAGTTGGTATTCCACATATATTGGATTGTGGTTACTTCGGGTATTAAATTGCTTATTGTATTTAGTATTAAATATAGGAAAATGGGGTTGGATAAACCAGTTCTGAAAATTTAATTGGCTGTACTGTGAATGCAGTAGAGATCGTAACTTGAGTTACGTCTTTATAGTCTCATGCTGAAATTGTGAATACTATAGAAATGTACAGGGGGAATGTTTATGGTTGTGGAAAAACGTGCTTCGATATATTTGAATCCGTAAGTGAAGCGTGGGCCAGGCTTCAACTGGCAATTCAAAAATATCAGGATGGGTAAAAGCAATTATTTTATCTCTATAAAGTGCTGGAGCAGTCGGGAGTATCCCAAAACCATTCCAAATTTACAATCGAGCAATTGGCATTTTCTGTCGGTGTCCTGACGTCCGAGTTGCATCGCGCACTAGTGATTAATATCGGACCTAATTCATCAACGTAGTTTAGGCTGTTGGAAACTATTGTACGACAGTCACAATTGCCATTTCTATTAAATCAGGCAAAAATGAAGTCTCGTCTTGTGATGCCCATGCGCCCAGATGCACCAAATGCTCCAGACAACACATAGCGATTTCTTATCTGCATACCGAAACCTGTGTATCCCGCGACGAGCGGTTAATGTCCTTTGGTCAAGTGACGTCGTCGCGACACGTCTAGACGCAAAGTAACCTCCTGGCGTCTCCAAACTAGTATTTTTGTCACGGTTAACGAATTTCGCTAGCAGTTTTTGCTGGCAGAAGAAAGGTATATCAACTAGGAAATGTTTTCTGCACGATAGTCAAATGCATTCGTCTATCTGTCTATCTCATTCTCCATGTACATATTTGCTCGTACGATACCTACCCTGCACCTGCCTACCTACCCACGTGCGCAACTAACTGCCCAACTGACTGCACAACTGCCTGTTGTAGAAATAGGACATTGCGAAAACGGTTATGTATGGAATTACTCATCTATAAGGGATGACTCATAGAAGGAACAGCGATTCAGATAATGCTTAATATCAGAGATTATGGAATCAGAGGATAACGTGGTGTTAGAATATCTATATATATAGAGCGCTCAAACGCTCACATTATCGCTAGAACTTTAGCGGCGCAATAGAATCTTCTTTGCAATACGAAAACACATCCTTCCTCAAGGTCAAATGTTCAAATCACACTTAAGTCATTTTCTCTCACACTCCAAACCTCAGGTTATTAGCCCAGATTTTGGCAAATAAAATCCGCACAACACTCGCCACTTCGGTTAATTCAATTACACTTCATACAATATCATGTCTGATCCTGGTGAATCATACAAGGCCGTGGAGGTTAAAACTTCAGACAACACCAGCCCCAGTAATATTCGTATCAAGTTTGATGGACTCCCAGAATTCAAGGAATCATTCAACTACCAAACTTGGGCGTCTGCCTGGAGAATTACATTTGATACAGCAGACTGGTGGGAAGCATCGAGCATCGAAAACTTCTCAGAAGATTACAGAGACCTCAGCAGAGCCGAAATGAAAAAGGTCCGCAAACAAATGCACCGCCTTCTCATCAGAGCTGTAGCCGAGGAGATACAATCAACAGTCATCTCCGCCGAAAATGCTTATCATTCATGAAAGGCCATCAAAGACCTCTACGATCGAGTATCACCAAACACGATGATCACCCTCTTCAGACATGTTCAAGATACAAAGATGCAAGACAATGGTAACCTAACCTAGCATCTCGAAACCTTCAACACGAACTGAAACACTTGCAAGATCAGGTGTCGGATCGGTGACCACAAACTCGTTCAAACCCTACTACCCTTCATCAAATCCAAGCAAGCGATGGTGGCATTCCTATTAGCCTCACTGACGAAGTCAATTAGCAACGTCGTCCATAACATCCAAACCAAGCAGGATGTTATATACGAAAATGTACGCCAACGGTTACAAAACCTACAAGCGGAAACCCCTCTCACCGGTGACAACAGGTTACTTCACCTCAGAAATACCCCCAAACCAAATGGAAAGGAATGCACCTGGTGAATGAAAAAAAACCAACCGTACCAGGGCGACGAGTACAAAGAGTACAGAAAGCTGAAAGAAAAAAATAAGAAAAGGGAAACAAACAGGAGAATACGAGGGAGAGATAACTCATCATCAGTGATTATCAACGAATCATGCACAACAGTATGCATGGTATGCACCGACACTTCACCTTCCCTGCCCCTTACCTGTATCCTTGATTCTGTACCTACTTCTCACGTAAAACCTTTCAAAGACTAAGTCTTCAAAATGTGTCCTCATCTCAGCACAGCCCGAACAGCGGACGGCACCACTCATGCTACCACCGTATAGGGAAATGCTTATTTCCAATGCTATACTCCCAATAGCGATGGATCCCCTGTTGTCCTCACCGATACGCTCCTGGTCCCAACCATGGAAAATTTGGGATTGGTTTTAGAAACCATACTCGACGAAAAGAGGTTTAGAACGGAAAAACGAGGAGGAACCGAATTGGTCACAAAAGAAAAGATAGGAATAATTTGGGGGAAATTGGATAAGACACTTTGGAATGTATAAGTAGTTAGGAATACAGTTCGCTTTATTAATTACTCTGAATGGCATCAAGCAATAGGCCACCGTGCTACACTCGAAACCTTGTGCGAAGATATCCATAAGCTACCGCTAAACCAGAGACATTGCATTGCAGTCAATGCGCACTATCCAAAAGTGTAAACAAGAAACCTGCGCCAATTGTTACAAGATTTTAGCGAGCATTCAAACTAATCCACCCATACCTATCTGGAAAATTCGGCACACAATCGCAAGAAAAGGTCCTCTACTATATGTCCTTCATTGACGACTATACTCATTTCGCCTGGATATATCTGCTAAAACAGAAAGACGATGCGATAAAAGTCATCAAAGACTATGTCCCAAAAATCAAGAAACGGTATAATACAACAACACTGACATGCAGAACTGACGGTGGTGGTGAATCCGTCAACAAAGACACAATGGACTACTTCAAACCAAAAGGAATACTTCACGAACAAACTCCCCCATACACTTCTGGATCAAATGCAGTTGCAGAATGATTCGATAGGACGATAACAACTATGGTCAAGTGCATGATGATGGACAATCCTAAACCGTTATGGGTGAACCATAATCAATAGTTGTCTATTTTAAAAACAGGCTGCCTCATATTACGCGAAAGGGAAAGACCCCCTTCTAAGCTTTGAAAGGTTCAAAGCTTAGTATCCAACACCTTCAACCTTCCGGAAAGAAATGCTACGTCCACATCTCAGAAATCTCTAGGCCAGCGGGAAGCAAACAAATACCCCGAGCTCAGGAGTGAATCATTGTCGGATAGCTAGACAGTAACAAACACTACCGCACCTGGATAGGACCACAAAATAGGTTAGTGGTAAGTCGAGATTTCACATTCCCCCCTCTTGAATCAGGGGAACTCTCCGTGGAACTCGACTACACCCCTATCCTGAGACTAGAAGAGACAACTGCACCAATAGACGACGTATATGAATCAGAAGACAAGCCTGATCTAGAACCCGAATCATCAGCAATCGAAGAAAACCTTGAAACAGACGCAAGTAGACTGGGGGCCGGTCTTACGAGGCCCACTCCTGGACGTCACTTGGAACAAAATAATAAACAGAAAGCTAATCAGCAAAACACAGAAACACCTCTCCTGGAACCACTAAGGAAAGCAAAACCTTAGGTACCAACAATCGAAAAAGAGAAAAAATGTGCAGTCCCGTATCCTGTCACAACAAGAAGATCAAATCGCATCCGTGAGCGAACGGAAAGAGGAGTAGCAATTGGTATCAAAGGAAAAAGGAAGGAAATCCGACAGGAAATATCGGAATTGGGAATCAGCTACGACAAGGAAGTATCAGAATTACTAGCCAATGAAGATATTTACGAACAAAGCAAGCAACTAGCGATGGAAGCAGCAAGTCTATACCATAAAACGAAGAGAGCAAAGCTCCAAAGCCAGTACGACAACTTGTACCTCACAATAGATCGGGTAAACCTAGTAACTGAACCTACCATCTTCAATAAAGCAATGAAAAGCAATTATCAACACCTATGAAAGAAGGCAATACAGACGGAAAAAAACGAGCTGGACAAAGCCCATACTTGGGATATTGTGGACCGACCAACCAACCGAGCGGTAGTCAGAGGAAAATGGGTATTCAAGGTAAAACACAATTCGGACGGACTAATCGAAAGATACAAGGCTAGGTACGTCGCTAAATGCTTCACTCAAGTACAGTATCAAGACTACGATGTGACCTTCGCCCCCGTTGCCCGATACGCATCAGCAAGATTTTACATATTCATGAGTCTCCCAACTGTCTCCCGGGTCTCCTGAGGTTCTCCTGAGACATCAAAACGGATTTTGATTCTCTGGAGACATAGGAGACACTTTACAGAAATTGTTAAGCTTGCTGATGCGATTCCCTAAAACTCCTACTTGTATTACTTGTACACGACAGTTACATACCACAAAAAATGGACGTTAAGTCAGCGTTCCTATACAGTATACTCAAGGAGGAATTGTACATGCAACTACCTGAAGGCTACAGGCAGGACCACAAGGTTTTGCAAATTTCGAAAATGCATATATGGACTAAAACAATCACCCAGTGAATGGTACGCTTGCCTAGCAGACTCTCTTCAACGGAAAGGATTTTTCCCAGCCATATTTGACCCATGTGTCTTCATACATAAGAAATACCAACTATACATATCGGTAGAGGTTGACAAAATCGTGATATTCGGACCCGACTCCTTATTCAAAACCGAAATCAGACAACTACTCCAAGCAGATTTTGCATGTATGGGTCTTGGTAATGCGAAATTCCTGCTGGGGATAGAAATAACGGTAACAAAAATTGGCATCACGTTGTCTTAACTAGCATACATCAACAAAATCCTCCACAAATTTGGAATGAATAACTAGAAACCAGTCGGCATACAACTCGAACCGAATCCGAGTCTTCATAAAGCCGAACTGGAAAAGCAAATCAAAAAAACAAATGAGTATCAATCCATAATTGTATCACTGATGTTTGCCAGTATAGCAACAACACCTGATATCACGCACACCGTTACCGACATATCTCAGTACTTCTCCTGCTCAAATCAGGACCACTTACGAAGAGCCAAACGAAAAATCCGATACCTCAACGGAACCAAAAACTGTAACCTATTCTTCCCAAAAGGAAACACTAGAACACTCAATGGTTTCTCAAATTATTCCTACGCTGCAGACCTAGATGACGGAAAATCGTCCTCAAGATAGGTATTCAGACTAGGAAAATCAGCCATCAGTTGTAGAAGCCAGAAGCAGAAATCAGTCGCAATCTCAACAACAGAAGCCGAATACATAGCTCTGTTACCCACCGATCAACAACTGGTATGGATTCGTAACGCCTTATGCGAACTCCAACCACAATACCAATACAACATCCACGCCGACAATAAAGGGTCTATCGAACTCTGTCGGAGCCCACGTCTCCATGACGGTGCAAACACATTAACGTTCAGTATCACTAATACGTGAACAACTTGAAGCCGGAACTTTCAAACGCCTCAATCTCCCAACCGAATACAATGTTCCAGACATAATTACCAAAGTACTAACGATATCAGCCCTACCCAAAATCATCAGAATTGATACGATTCCGCAGGTGAGGGGAAGTGTAGAAATAGGACATTGCGATATCGGTTATGTATGGAATTACTAATGTATAAGGTATGACTCATGAAAGGAACATTGATTCATACAAGGATTAGTCCCAGGTAGTATGAAATCGGAGGATCATTTGGTATTAGAATATCTATAGATGTAGAGCGCGTTAATGCTCCCATTGTCACTGGAACTTCAGCGGCGCAATAGTATCTTCATCTTACTACAAAAACACATCCTCCCTCAATGTCACGTGTTCAAATCACACTCAAGTCATTTTCTCCCATACTCCAAACTTCAACTGCCCGACTGCATTCATACCTGCCTACAAGTCAATGAGGAGCTCAATCAACATCAATTGGGTACACCGTTAGTTGTCCATTGGGCGTAGATTTGACGGTAGATTTGATTCTGATTTAGGTATCGACTTTGCGCAATTCGATGTTTTGGTTTCGTTTTGGGCGTCGATTTGATTCTAATTTGATGGAATTACTTGACGATTTGGTTTCGTTTGGCAGTCTATAGCGTTGTGAGTGCTGTCGTCACAATTTGGAGGCAGGTAAATATGTCTCCATTCGTCCATGCTGTTCGGAGGTAGGTGTAGAGGTGGGCATCGCTGCTGGTCGGAGTTAGGCGTCGTTGCAGGTACGGTAGGAGGTAAAAATCGCTGCAGGTAGGAGGTAGTGGTACTTGCGGGTAGGAGGAATGTGTCGATTCTGATAGTAGGTATTTGTTGAAATATCTGTCGAGAGGAATGTAGGCAGATAGGCAGGGAGGTAAGCACGTTTGGATTTACGATATGTCAAACCTGACATCATTTCCTAGTAATGTCAGTGCTAGCGTCATGACTTACACATATTCGCCACGTTGAGTAATCTTTTGGGAGTTGGTGTAGCGTCAAGATGCGAGGTGTAATATTTGGTACGACTACTATGCGTTAAAAGTTGAAATAATACATTTTGTATACTCATTAGCTGCCAAAAGAGGATATCTCAAATTCTAGTGCAGCGGTATGAGGCATTGGTTTCAATAAACGAAGTTTTGTGCGCGGAATAGGGAGTTAGATATATGTTCGAATAGATAGGTTCTGACGAAACGCGTTTTCCGCTGATTCACTAATATTTATCCCAAAATGTTGGGAATACATATTTCACATTTCAAATCTACGAAAATGTTAACTGTAATAATGGAATATTCAAAATATGAAATTATAAATGTTTAGGTTTAGCAATAAAAAGTCATCATATGAGACTCTGAATTAAAATGACTATTTCTGTTAAAGATTTGAAACCAAAATAGAAGTTACGAATACGCGTGTATTATTAATACTAATTTGCTGTCAAAAATAAATCAGAATATATTTCAGATTTCAAATATGTAATAATGCGATTATTGGTGTAAACATACAAATATGAATATGAATTTGTTTAGAAATTGGAATTCAAATAATATATACAGCCTTTATTTGGATAGTAATAGAATGGAAGAAATTTCCCAAATAATTAAAAGTGAAATTGAAATACGAATTTATTAAATTCAAATACAAATATAATAACCAAGAAAAATTTAAACTTTAATACAATAAGACATAAAAACACCCAAAATGAAATCCCTATAACCATTGACTACATAGTCATCAGAACCCCATCCCTTCAAATCCTCTCCAAATGCAATCATTTTGGCCAAAATACATACATGAACCCCACAGCTTGCTGAACCCCTTTGTTACCTAGGTTTTGTTCTTTCATATTGGGTTTTTATTTTTTTATGAAATACATTTCATTTTATACTCCAATAATTGTCTCAAATATATTCAAATTCCAATACATTGTGTTTATATTTAACGTAATTGAATTATATGAATTAATTTGTGAAATAATACGTATTAAGTAATATATAAATTTGAAATAATACATATTACGTAGGATTATTTCCCCCACTCTTTTAATTAATTTAAATTCTCTTATTTATGAATTGAGCTTTATTGACGTAAATAATACGTATTTCTTTATTTCTGATTCACTATAATGCATAATACATATTTCATATTTGCATTAATTCATATTCATATTCGTATTCTTATTCATATTCGTATTCATATTCATATTCATATTCGTATTCTTATTCATATTCGTATTCATATTCATATTTAGATTCATATTCTTATTCATATTCATATTCATTAAATCAGTTTTGGGTTTGTTGTCAATATATATTTACAACTTCAATTTAAGAAATATACGTTTGTTGGTTTTTTGGATTGAAATGGAAATCAGGGAATAATTTAATTAATACAAAATTCACGGCGAAATTTTTTAGTTCATAAAGTCTGAGTTTTGTGAACTATTAGCAATTGAAGATTAGAATGGGAACGACGGCTGATAACATTGACAATATTACGAGAACTTTTGGATTTAATTTGGGATTTTTCCTTGCTTTGGAGTTATTGAAATTACTGCGGTATTTCTAGGAACGTGGTTAATAAGTAATAGTTACTACTTCAGCAAACCGTACCAACTTGACCAGAGGAACGGGAGACATAGGAGATCTCCGGACATACCCGACAAACTTTAATTCTCTTCTGTGGTTCGCACACCCGACTAATCGTCCGGAGACTTCTTAATTGTTCGGGAGGCTATACGAGAGTTGTTACAGCATTTCACGATAACAGATATAGAATTTTAAAAGCCTCAACATGCAATCACGAAAATGAATGACGTCTCCGATATACTCTATAGGACGATTCTTATCCCCTGTCCTCATGCAATACCGGTAGTGATCTATTAGTAAAATAATAATCACAAATACGCATTTACGGATACACAATCCTGACTATCTCTTGAGTTAGTAGGAAAACCGTTTACCCAATTTTAAACTCTCCTGATCCAATACAAAAACTATTCACCCGCTCAAATGGAATCCTGAGCGCTTGACGCGCCTTCCTATACTCTAATGAGCTATTAAGAATATTATTCAACCACTTTCACACCCTCCCGAGAGATAGACAAGGCGTCCAATTCTCTCTTGAGCCAATAAGAAAGAAGTTCAACCTCTCCCACACCCTCCTGATATCTACGTGGCCATCTTATTCTCTCCTGAATCATTAAAGAATTTCTTATACCCCCATTCACACTACCTAGGGTTCGGTAAAGTATTCTACACTCTACTGAGCCAGTTGGAAAACTCTTCATCCCCTCGCACTCCTACACAAGGTTGAGCGAGCCTTCCTAAACTCTCCTGACATCGGAGAGGGAAATATCTACCTCATACCCTCTCCCAAGCACCTTGCCTTCCTCCTATCCTCTGCTGCGTACCCAGCCGCTCTACTGATGTTTCAGGAGAACCTCCGAGAAGACTCTAACAAGGCTCATTGAAATTCAGTAACCCAAACCCGAGCAAATAGTAATATTTTAGCTTACAAAATCTCTGATAGAGCGTAGAGACAATACATTTATTTATCCATCTCCACGAAAGGAATTCCTAACGCTTATGCTTCCTATGCCCTGTGTTAGGCTTCTGAAGCTGTTGGTGTAACATCTGCCGGTTCATATAGCTCCTTTACCCTCTCAACCAGTAATATTGACAAACAAATATTGTCCAACTTGCTATACTCGACCGTAGCTCTGTCTCCCTGTGTCTTGCGATAGGCATTTGCAGCCCTCCAGGGCGTAATATCTGCTCCCAATGCCTCATCATCTTCCTTCGGTCCGACCTTCGATATCACCTCCTCAGGTTCTTATAATTACTCAACCTATATAGTAACGATATTAGTACGTGCAGCATCATGTGTAGTTGGATGGGGATTCGGACCTTCTCTCCAAGCATTTCTCGTATCACTTCTAAAGTACCCACTTGGTCCTGTACATTTCTCTTCTTCCATGTATCTATAAACCTAGAATGCGTTGCTTGACTTTCAAAAGGAAGTAGGAGCCGTCTACAGGGCTGGAGACTCCTTATGAATCATATCCATATTCTGGCTCGTATTGAGCACAACTTCTATGTAATCTACAGTTGTCCAATATCGGAGGACAAACCAGATCCCCGTACAGACCATGCATACCAATTCTGGAGAATTACCATCGACGAAATGAGGATTCTTTGTACCACGCATCTTTTCGTCTTCGTAATACTTCAGAAATATCACGTACAGGATTTCCGGAGCCTGTAAGTGCCAACTGCCTGTCTGAAGTCCATCGGTGCCTTCTAAAATGCTAACCGAAAACAAAAAATCTTTACCGTATAGTTGTCAGGGTCACTAATGAAACGGTTCTTTTCGAGTTAATAATTGACTTTTTTGGCCCGTTTATCACCTGTAAGAAGCACATTCATTCCATACAGGATACGCTTCACCATATAGTCTTTGTAGTATAAATAAGGTTTAATCTCACTTATAAAAATACAATTTGAACCTACTCGCACAAGCAAGGGCTCCCTGAACCTTATAGAAGGCTTTAAACCTACTCACGTCTGTTCTAGAACTTTCAGTCAGATTTCAAGTTGTATTAAAAGGATTGTTTGCTTCTGGACAAAATCTTCGAATATTAACTATAAGACAGGCTAGTTGTGGCTAATGCTCCTCAAGCAGTATATAACAATTGAGACGCTCCCCGGTGTATTTAATCATTAGTTTGTATTCTGACAACGTTCTATCTGAACCGCCAACTGACTCCGGTACAGGTGTTCGTTATTCGGTGGAGGTCTTGGATAATATCCCTGTAGAGCATCCAGAGAAAACAGGGCAGCTCCAGAGGTTCAAGGGAGTAAGCGAGAAACGAGGAACTACGGGAGATTTGAGGAGACAATTCGCCCCAGCAGCTGTCTCTAGAGACAAGTAGAAGTCTCCGCAGACACACGGTAGCTTGCTGATGTGATCTAATACGTTAAACTAAAATTTCCGGTTCCTGTCAATCATATATGGTTTCAGTTGTAATCATACTTATAGAATTGGATTGATTTGCGCTCTTTAGACTAATATGCGGAGTGTATGCTAGTTGCTTCCTTGTTTATACTTACTACTCCTGTATTACTCCCAACTTCTTCGGTTGGCCCTGAGATAGATTTATTGCCCTGACGCCTCCTGAATTTGCCAGATCAGGTGCTTTGAAATCTGTGTCATGCATGATGTACCGCTTCCTATATGTCGGTACCCCATTCTTTCCTGGATTACACTTTTCTATGGTACCAGGCTCTAGGATTCAAAATTCCCCAATGAGATTACCAAAACATCATGCCGAATACGATCTCTACTGCCTCCATAGCACCCACGACTGCACAGTTAGCATTGGTCTATTCAACACCGTGATACTCCACCTAATACTCAAATGATATGCTATTTAAATATCCTAACTAACTCCAATAATGTATACGGAGAAGAACAAATCCTCCACTATCTGCCTTAACACTCGCGATTGTTCTACGCATCCTGCTCTCCCTCCTTTCATAATCCCTCGCTACAAGGAATCCCAGCTACTTCCCTTACTCCTCCCCCTCCTCTTCGGTGTCAATACTGCGAGGTTGGGCATTAATCACTCTTTACTGGGTACTGTCGGAACAAACCCGCCCTCCTGAAGCACTCGTGCCTGTTCTCTGAGCATTTGGAATTTGGCACAATCCGCAACCAACGGTTCATCGTCCCCGTTGAAATCCTCCTCCGGTAACACCTCAATAGTTACCCCCTTTTTATTTCGTATCTATTAGGGTAATCATTTAGAATACCACTCGCAATACCGGCATCTAGAAGTATAATTCCTTTTCTCAAAGGTTGTCTTTGATTACCTACAAGGTCGCCTCCTGGTTCTATTTATTTCTCATCTTCTAAATGTTGTTCATACTGTTGAATGTTTCTAGTAGAGTTTAGATATCAGTTGGGCAATCCCGTATAATCCTAATAGCATCCGGCATTGCTCCCACGTCACTTGCCATATCAATGAGGGTATCGGGCCATACTTACTCACCAAAACCCACATTCTTTGACTGAAAATTATTAGGCTTCAAGTAACTCCCTGTGAACTACGTGCGGTTGCCGTACTAGATTGCTGTGGATATCAGGCAAATAAGGGTAGGGGTTATGGGCTATGGGAATTCGGGATCCCTAACCCCTAGCATTCTTACCCCATCGAAATATTTAAAATACAATATATCTGTAACGGCAATAGTACCGGTCGGTTAGAATGATTGATTGGATCGTGAAGAGAAGGTATTGTGCAGTTGAATTAGGATTTGTAATGGGGTTTCTGTTATGTTCTTTTGGTTTCTGTTACGCGAGGTATGAGTCATCAGCGGACTGGAGGCTGGATATATAAGGGGGTGTCGTCTCGTGCCTTTTCAAGTTTTCCTTCCTTTCCTCTTCTCTTCACGCAACTTGGTGTAGCGGGGGTCTATGGGCGTAGGGACTCTGATGCCAAGGAATACAACCGAGGCAAAGACGTAGCAATAGGTATTCGAGACTGTGAACTATGGAGTGGCTCTGCCTAGTATGACTAACTAGTTGAGCCCTATGACGAGGTGTAGAACAAAGTAGTATTCGTGGAGTAAGTACAAGAAGTTGCGTGAAGAGAAGAGGAAAGGAAGGAAAACTTGAAAAGGCACGAGACGACACCCCCTTATATATCCAGCCTCCAGTCCACTGATGACTCATACCTCGCGTAACGGAAACCAAAAGAACATAACAGAAACCCCATTACAAATCCTAATTCAACTGCACAATACATTCTCTTCAAGATCCAATCAATCATTCTAACCGACCGGTACTATTGCCGTTACAATATCGATAATTCCCGGAACGACTGTTAACAGAGTGCTTGCCAATTATCTCGCTAGGTGGTGAAGAACGATATGTCCGGTAAGTGGGAGACAACCCTCCGTTGCGAGAGCGTATGGAGCAAAAATCGATATAGCATATAGAGGAGGTATACTCATTTGGATAAATAAGTGCATAGGGCCTAGACTCTGAGGATGCTGGGAGTGCTCTCTGGGATGCCGGGAGTGCTCCCTAGCATGCATTCTGACTGGGTGCTAGAGTGGGTGCTGCTCTCCTTTGTTTACGTATTACTTTCGCGCCCCGACAAGTTCCTCTCTAAACTGTTGACCACTAATACTAAAATGTTGAAAAGCATTTAGGGGCGAGATGGAGTCGAACCTGTACCACGTCCACCGATACGTCGCAAGAAGTAATTACCTCCGCTACAACAGCAATTGGTTTCCTTTGAGCGTTGCCCAGTGCTCTGGCAGTTCTTGAACTGTATGAGGTCTCTTTCCAACAGTCTGAGACCTCTGCATCCAACATTAAGGCGAGGGCTTGAGGTTCATCATACAGTTCATCCTCATACTCCTAAGAGCTCTCGTAGTCGTTCTCCGGAGCATTATAATAGTCTGAGTGGCGAGTATCAATTATTTCTTCCACCTCGGGTACTGAAATTGCCTCAGGCTCCTTTTGTGCTTCAAAATTGTCAGTATGATACTCGGGGAAATGAAATTCTACCCCCCGAGGACTGCTCCTCCCAGTGCAGATTTCGGAAGAACCAAGAAAACCTTTCCAGGCTATTTAGGTAACAGTTGTCAATTGACTAGTCTGGGTGCAGGTTGGCAGTGGGGTTAATAGTAAGGAAGATATCTCACGGTCATCAATCTCTCCATCTTCCTCAAATCGTGTTGAGAGTCATAGGCGCTTTAGTACATGAGGTGCTGCACTGGAGGGGTACTTGTAGGAAGCCATTCTGATCACTGTTAGGAATATCCGAAGTGCTCTACAAGCAGTTGCAATATCTTCAATTAGAAATCAATTCTTGACGAGAAAATCTACACCGCTGTATTCATGTTACAGGGATCCTCCGGTGTTACAATTATTTCCGCACTCAACCGAATCATTATTACCACTTGTTTTACTGCACTTTCTGAAAAGGTACCGCGTTCTTTTATAGCAATCTAGTACTTTGATTCGACTTTGAAATAATAGTAATGCAATGACTACCTGCACTAATCTAATCAAAACATAAAAATCAGGTCTACTCCGCCGTTTGATTCCTGTAGGACAAACCTTGAGTAAATGTAGTAATATCGGGGTATGTATGATTAATTGTATGAGGTGGATTCTGCGAAGATTAAGAATGGTTCATTGTTCAGTTAGGTTTGTTCGATGATAGTAGATTAAGTTGATTGAGCTTGTTAGGTTTCGGCGAACTGTGGGGGGGCAAAAATTCCTGTTGTTATGATTCTCAAAAAGCATATGTTCAGGACGCCTTATTGGGACATGATGGATATACCGCGCCAGTTGGAGACAGGAAAGACTTGTAAAAGTCTTCTTTTCCTGCCTGCAGGGCTCGGTGGGGTAGAGGGGCGTAAGGGGGTTGTGTATGACAGGTTATGAGTATTTTGCTATGGTTACAAAGATTATTTTCCTTTATAAAACAAGTAATTTGGGAGGGATAAGAGTTCACAATTCAGGGACAATTGTGTTAATAACGTTCCGTACAAATAAATATGCGATAAGATTTTAGTATATCCTGCAGTCTATTGACAGACAGCATCGTCTTTGTAAAAAATTTTATTGGTGTTGTTAGGATCGTAAGTTGTTAATATTATATATCACAATTTAGTTTGTAAGTATATTTGAAAATCTTCGGTAGGTTTCGGGATTAGCGGCTTTCAGACATAATTGAAATGTTTCAAAAAAGTTCAGTTTGTGGGTCGGAAAGTATAATCCAGTAAGCTACCGGAAGGAATTCATTTTTTCGAAATTTTGAGCAACCCTAACCAGGAGATATGTAAAACCAGGGTGCAAGAATACAGAATATGGAATGTCGGTCATGGATTGTCACTCACATATTGGGTTTCAAGTATTGCGAATATCATGATCCGAGATTGAAATCCGAATTACTGTTAGAAAACACACACGGGCAGTAAGCTGGAGATCAGAATCCGAGTCGGTGCAATAAAACGCACCGGAGTCAAGGAGTGGGATTCGCCCAATGCGGTAACCCGGAGGTCAGAATCCAAAATTCATGTATTCCATCGAAGCGGAGGATGGGGAAACTCGGCATCGTTAAATTTCGAGCGCCTTCATGATCGTGAGGTTGAGACGGTGCGTTCTGTACCATGCAGGCATCGATCTTTGTACCCGACCGGTGAGTGACGACACCGGAAGTGCTGCAGGACAGGCCGCCAAGACTCACAGGGAGTTACCCTACCCAACAGCCCCCAACCACCACCTACGCCCCTGCCATCAAGACCACCACCCCCGGTACCTACATATTTGACGATGGCGATGGACTCGGGGCGGCCTATTTAATCGGTAAACACGGAATTGGGAATTGTGGGACGACGGTTCCCAGGCAACCTCAAAATCCTGTCCGACATTCTCCTACTAGAAACCAGGATCATTACCAATGCCTAATAGGAAGTACTGCACGGAGGCGATGCCAGAGACCGCCTAAGCATCAGGTGCGAAAGCGTAGGGAGGGGGTGTCGATGGGGTACCAGAGAGTCAGGCAGCAGGGAGTTAAGGTAGGAATGGCACGGAGGCCAAGTGTAGATGGGGTAGGCGTGAGCCGCTACCTGTTGGTGGTCTTTACAGTGGTGACCTTCGAACTCGATTTCCGTAGTATATGGGGTGGTCGTAATCGTCGGTGCCGACCGTGTCTTGATGGGGTGGCCTCGGTTGTAGTGCCGGGCCGATAGGGTTGGGTGAGCGGGGAAGCCGACTCGGTTGAATGGGTTGCCTGGCTAGGGCCGTAAAGCGGGGTAAGGCCCAACGAACGGACCTCGCGTAAGGTAAGGAACGAATGTTTCGCGACCGTAAGGTTGCTAACACCGTGGGTTATCGTAGGCTTTGGCAATGGGTCTGCCCTGACCTCCAGACCATTGACAAAGTGCCAATACGACGTAGAGAGGGGTAGCCTTGAAGGGCTGGTTGTTTGGGTGTCGCGATCGGGGGCGCCGACGGTTTTGAGGAGGGGGTGAGAAGAACGACGCGTCCTCGTAAAAGGGTTCAACTCGGTAGATAGGGGGACGTCTCGTTCAGGGCCTGAAGCAATTCGAGAATCAGGATGTCGAAACGGGAGGGGGTCCTGTCCCCCGCACGGTCGGGCGCGAGACTACAGGAGATAGGTAGATAGATAGTTTTATATTGCTTTGAAGTACAGGACTTATCGCACGCCTCCGCCTCCGCCTATAAACATAAGAAAGGACAAAGGAAAAAACAGAAAAAGCGAAGAAAAGGAAAGACAACGAAAAGAATCATGAGGCGGAACAGAAAAGGAAAAGAAAATATAGAAAGAAAATCATTCCTCCGGGTCCTCCTCGTCCATTTCGTACCAGTCGAGTAGGTTGGTTTTTGCTGCGAATTGTAGAACCATGTCTACGTTGAGGTTGGTAAATAGCCAGTTTTCCCACGTGGGCGGTCCCGGGATTTTGTCCATAAGTGGTCTCCGTAGTTGTGTCCATCGTGGGCAGTCGATCAAGGTGTGCCTGGAAGATTGTTCCGAGCCACATTGGCAGGGTTCGGGTTCCGTGAATGCGGCGTGTCTGTCTATCCTAGTAGCTTGACATCGTATGCGGTGTATGAGTTTTGCTTTGGATCGGAGGAGTTTTGCTCGCTTTGGTTGGATTTTTAGGGTTCCTGGTTCGTGGTAGTTGATGCATGGGATGGAGTTCCATTCTTCCAGCATTTGTTTGGTGAGAGTATCGTTTTGGATCCATCGCTCTCTGCGATTGCCTGGTTCCTGGAAGGGTAGCATGAGTGATGCGATCCGGTGTAGGCCTGTGCCTTTGGTATTTTTTATTCTGGTGGGGAGGAGCTGTATGAGTTCTTCATTGAGTGGGTGGTCTGCGGGGTGGCAGAGGATGCGCGTTCCATATTTTCGTGATTTATAGTTGAGGAGGAGTTCAAGTGGGGGGAGTGCTGCCTCTTTTAGTAATCTTTCTGTTTTTGTCCAGCGGGGTAGGCCTGTTATTATCCTGGCGGCTTCGTTATAGAGTGGGGATAGTGATCGGAGGATGTGGTCGGCTCCCGTCCACCACGCCTCCGATCCCCATAGGATAGTGGGGAGGAAACCTTGGACGGTGAGGTGGTGAATGGATTTGACTGTTGATCCGGGGAGGTAGGCGATGTTTCTGATGCTGCCTAGTGCTCTGAGGCCCTTGGCGATAGTTTCTTCGATGTGTGGTCGAAAGGAGAGGTTGGAGTCCAGCCAGACTCCTACATATTTGAGTCTGTCTTTGGGGTGGATTTCGTCTTCTGCGATTGTTACCGAGTTTTTGGGGTTTGGGGCGTTTGACGTTGTGGGTTTGAAAAAGACTATGTCGGATTTTTGGGGTTCGTATTTGAAGTTAAGGGGTGCCGCTTTCCTGACTCTTTCATTCATTCTTTTGTTGAGTCTTTTAGTGATAAAGAGAGGGGACTTTGCTAGTTGGACGAGGGCGTCGTCGTCGATGTAGGTGGTGTTTATTTCTTTGGGGGAGTTGGTGGGGTCTGTTATTACCCCGGCGTATATCATGAATAATACTGGGGATAGGGGGGACCCTTGGGGCAGCCCGGAGGTGTATGGTTGTGGTGGTTCCAGTTCGTGGTTGAATTGGAATTGGAGTTTGCGGTTGGTGTTGAATTCCTTACACCATGTCGTTAGGTATGTTGGGAATTTTTGTTGGGTCATGATCTCCGCGAGTAGGAGATGGTCGACACAGTTGAAGGCTCCTTGTATGTCGTTTGTGAGGAGCGCTGGTCTGTCTGGGGTGGCGGTTCCTGTGGTCCGTTTGATCAGGAGGTTCTGTTGGATGGGCGTGAGGGTACGGAGTAAGGCATCGATTGCCGAAATTGTTGGTCTGCCTCCGAATTGGTCTTTGCTAAGGGTTTCCAGGATGGTTCCGGCGGTGCATAGTCTTGTTGCCACTATCTTTTCCAATACTTTGCTGAAGCATTGCAACAGGGAGATGAGTCGGTAGGCTTTGGCCGAGGAATAGTCGGGTTTTCCTGGTTTCGGGATTGGTATGCATTTCGCCACTTTCCATCTGTCCGGTTGGACTCCGTGTCGGAGCATGGCCGAGAACATGTCTTGGAAGAGTTGGGTGTTTGCCTTGATTGTTGCCTGTATGAATGGATATGGGATGTTATCTGGTCCGGTGGCCGAGTGTGTTGGGCATGATCTGATTGCGGATGTAATTTCTTCTGTTGTTACTTCCTGAAAATCGTCACTAAGGTCAAAGGAGGGGGGTCTGATTTGGAGTGGAGGGTTGTTGGGGGACGTCCAATTTGTGGGGAAGAGTTGGGCTATTAGAGCTTGGCACTTCCCCGCAAACGTTTCTTCACCTTGTATAGTTGGGATCGTAATATCCCTCTTTTCCCCTTTATTGACTAGTTTCCAGATGGCGCTTCCCTTGGCCTCTGTGAGTTCTTTCTCCCTTTGTTCTGCCTTGGCTTTGCGGATCGCTGCGGTCCATTTCCTGCTTATTTTCCTGAAGGTTTCTCTGTCTTCGTCCTTTTGGGTGATTCTGGCTTTCCTTTCTAGGATGTTGAGGGAGGATTTGAGTTTCTTGAGCTCTGGGGTCCACCACTTCTTGGACTTGAGGTGTCCTTGGCTCCATGGGGTGACCTGATCTATTAGGCTATCTATGTGTTCGAGGATGAAGTCGACCGATTGTTTTGTGTGGTTCTGGCTTTCCCATGCTTCGTGTAACGGGGGCAGCCTATCTATGTATCGTTAGAATCCAATAGAATAGATGCGGCCGTGCAAGATAGCAATCAGGTGCAGATTTATTCAAAGATACTATCGCTAGAACTCAATAATCTTTAAGGGCTCTGCTACCGATAATGGTCTACTCGAAGATGAGGATCCGGTCAGTTGGGCGGGAATGATCCTGAGTACTTATACTCCAAAGGATTCTATTCTCTGCTCCTACTTCCTTACTAAGTTCCGGTGCTGCCTCCTAGTGGAAGGGAAGCAATACCATCGCTACCCCGCTTCTCTCTAAGCGTCAGCGAGTGCTTCCGATTCCGAAGGCAACCACCCTTAGTCAAAGCCTTTGTAACACCTGCAGCCTTTGTTGCCACACAACTAGGGGCCTGCATGAATGAGCTGCCGCTCAGGTGTAAGCTTAATCATTGCTGTAGAGCTTCCGCTTATTGTAGACTTCCCAGGCATAGTCTCTTCCACTGCTGGCGGACTTCCAATGCTCAGAGGATGTGGAGGATCGCTGAGCACTCAGAGCTTCACTCTGGCTAGCCTTCTAATCATTGGCGAGGCACAGACTCGTCAGTCATTGCTCCCATGAGTAGATCCTCTTCCTAGCGCTCAGAATGTAGTTACTCTGACAGTTGGTAGCTAACCACACTGCCGGTACTTGCATGTCACTGTGCAACTGGCTTCTAACAATAACTCTCAGCATGTAACCGGGCCCTGTGTGTACTCATACACCAGACAGTTGAAATGGCTCCGTTACACTTCGGAGGGGAATTGGAGGCCTGAGATGTTTTCTTCCAATTTCTCCCAGTTCGTTCGGTGCCATAGTCTCCTGGGGATGTGAGGGGGTTTCTCTATTCGTAATTGCAGGATTGTTTTTCCATGATCAGAACCTGCTCCATGTCGGTCGATGTTCCAGCAGACATCATGGTCCAGTACTGGTCCTTTTACAAGTGTCAGGTCGATGATGGTCGGTCTGTTGTTGTTCCTGGGGAAGTGTGTGAATTCGCCTGGTTCGTTGAGTAGGGATAACTTTTGTCGGTCTATCCATCTTTTCAGCTTCTTGGATCCCGATTTGTCTGCTCTAATCGTGTTGGTGTAGTCGTTGGATCTGTGTCCATACCAGAGTTGGTGGTGGCTGTTGAAGTCTCCCATGACGAGGCAATTTTGGATGGTAGGTATTTGTCGGGAGATTTCTGCGAAGGGTCCGCTTCGTCCTGGTGAGTATACGTTGAGGATTTGTGTCTCTTGGCTTTGGATTTCCACCGTGACGGAGACGATGAAGTTATTGTGTGTGTAATGGTGTTTTGGTTTTAGGTTGGCGTGTTTTCTGATGTATGTAGCAGCTTTAGTGCCTTTGTTGCTGGCCGTGAAAAGATAAAAAAGAGGGGATTCCGGTGGGTGGCCGTTTTTGTTGTTCCATGGTTCTTGTAACAAAAGAAAAAGTATGTTGTGGTCCTGTTCTGCTTCCTCCACTACTGACTTTGTTGTGAGCTCGTTTTTCGCGCAGTTCAGTTGCTGTGCGATAGCCGTTGTCCTTTTGTTGTAGCTCATTGGGAGTTATCCATGGCTGCGTCTTCCTGTGGGGGATCTTGGGCCGGGATAACTATGGGTATCGGTAGCGGGCTTGGGTTTGTGTCTGGTCCGAGTCTGTTTGTGATTCGGACTTTGGTTCGTTCTGGGCAGTTGATATCTGTTGCTTTGTGGGGGGCCTTGCAGTGGTAGCATCGGATGTGTGTGTGTGAACATCTTAGGCCTCCGGCGCATTCTGTGCATGGGTGGTCCTTGGTTTGGTGTTCCTCGGCACAGTGTCCACATCTTCCGTTAGTGTGGGAGCAGCGTTCTTGCCTATGTCCATATTCAAGGCATTTGGCGCATTGGGTTTCTGGGTTTGCGGGGAGGTAGCTGTCGATTTTGCAGTTTCTGTCAAAGAGGGTGAGGTACCGGAGACCGAGGTTTTCTTTGGTGAATTGACCGGGGAGGGCGATGATCATGGAGGAGTGGGATTTCCCAATTCTGGCTTCTGGTTTTGATAGCCATCTCGGGATTTGTGCCAGTTCGAAGGTGTTGCCGTAATTATTTCTGATTTCCGAAGCCAGAAATTGTCCTGCGTCAAATGCTTCCCCTATGGAGGTAGGAATGCCATGGAGAATGAATTTCGACCATCTGGAGTTAACCCGGATGTCGACGAAAGGTACTTTTAATTCGTTTAGGGCGGTTTCAATTTCCTTTTTATATTCGAGGACCTTTGTTGCTGGGGTTGCGAATTTTGATTCCAGGATTATGTTATTCTTGGTTGTTTTCCGGGCGGCGATCAGTTGACAGTCGGGGTCCTGGATTTTTGCGTTTATTTTGGCTCTGATGTCCGATGGGGTGACTGAGGGTTCTTTGTTTGTTTCGATTACAATTTCCCGGTTAAGTTTGGTGATTTCCGGTTTGAAAAGGGGGTCTGCCTTGGGTTTGGTTTTCCTCTTGTTTGTGACGGTCGTAAATTCGGGATTCGTGTTTCCTGCCGCGGCAGCCGCATAAGATTTTTGTGCCGGCGGAGTCGGTACTTTCCCTTTTGGCTGTTGGGGGTGGTTGGGGTTGGGGTGGTTGTTGGCGGGTGGGGTGGGGGCGGTGATAGTGGCAGCAGCGACGGCGGCAGTTGCGGAGGTTCTTCCTTCAGTAGTTGCTTGGTTGCTGGGCCTGTTGACGGAGAGGTTGGTGAGTTTTTGTTGGAGGCGGTGGAGTTTTTCGGAAGTTTTGTCCTGGTTCTTTGTCATTTCGAACATTTGTTTGGCCAGGATGTCAACGGTGTGTTTGAGGGATTCGTTTTGGACGGATAGGACTTCGATGGTGGCTTTTAGGCCCTTATTGATTTGCTCCGTCGTTTGGTTGATGGGTTCGAGCGCTACGGTGAGGGGATTTCTAACTACCCAGGATATATAGTTTAGGTCCATCCTGGCGTGGGTTTCGTCAGGGACGATGCTGGGGTGAATGTAGTCGTACTTTGGCGCGTATGGTTCGTTGTACTGGGTGTGTTCGGCGAAGGTAGAGAAAGGTTCATTGCCGAGTTGGGTTTGTTCCACTGTGGTGGACTGGGTTTGTTGGGTTGATTGGGTGTCAGGGAAGCGGGTGGGTGCCGGTGTTCCTGGTGGTGGAGCTCCTGCGAACCAGGAGCTCAAGGAGGTTTGTTGGGACATTACTGATGTTCCAGTTCGGGTTGGGTTGGGAAAGACTTCTGATAAGGTTCTCTTTCTTCCCGCAATGTTTGGTGGGTTGGGTGGGTTTGGTGAGGCCAGGTTGTTGTTTTTCACTGTGGTCGCGAGGCTTAACCGAGGGTTTTGAGGCGGTGAGAGTTCACAACTCAGGGACTAGAGTGTGAATGACTTCGCGTACGAACAGATGTGCGATAAGATACCAATAGATTACGCGGTCTATTGACATACAGGATCGTGTTCGAGTAAAAGTTTTATCGGGAATGCAGGCCAAAAGTTATTGTTGTTCGAAAGTTTTGGTGTTGCGAGGAGTACAGAAGATAGATAGATAGATAGTTTTATATTGCTTTGAAGTACATGACTTATCGCACGCCGACGCCTCCGCCTAAGACATAAGAAAGAACAAAAGGAAAGAGAAACGGAAAAGCGAAAAAAGGAAAGGAAAGGAAAGACAACGTGAAGAATCATAAGGCGGAACAGAAAAGGAAAAGAAAAGATAGAAAGAAATATCATCCCTCCGGGTCCTCCTCGTCCATTTCGTACCAGTCGAGTAGGTTGGTTTTTGCTGCGAATTGTAGAATCATGTCTACGTTGAGGTTGGTAAATAGCCAGTTTTCCCACGTGGGCGGTCCTGGGATTTTATCCATAAGTGGCCTTCGTAGTTGCGTCCATCGTGGGCAGTCGATCATGGTGTGCTTGGAAGATTGTTCCGAGCCGCATTGGCAGGGTTCGGGTTCCGTGAATGCTGCGTGTCTGTCTATCCTGGTAGCTTGACATCGTATGCGGTGTATAAGTTTTGCTTTGGATCGGGGGAGTTTTGCTCGCTTTGGTTGGATTTTTAGGGCTCCTGGTTCGTGGTAGTTGATGCATGGGATGGAGTTCCATTCTTCCAGCATTCGTTTGGTGAGGGTATCGTTTTGGATCCATCGCTCTCTGCGATTGCCTGGTTCCTGGAAGGGTAGCATGAGTGATGCGATCCGGTGTAGGCCTGTGCCTTTGGTATTTTTTATTCTGGTGGGGAGGAGCTGTATGAGATATTCATTGAGTGGGTGGTCTGCGGGGTGGCAGAGGATGCGCGTTCCGTATTTTCGTGATTTATAGTTGAGGAGGAGTTCAAGTGGGGGGAGTGCTGCCTCTTTTAGTACTCTTTCGGTTTTTGTCCAGCGAGGTAGGCCTGTTATTATCCTGGCGGCTTCGTTATAGAGTGGGGATAGTGATCGGAGGATGTGGTCGGCTCCCGTCCACCACGCCTCCGATCCCCATAGGATAGTGGGGAGGAAACCTTGGACGGTGAGGTGGTGTATGGATTTGACTGTTGATCCGGGGAGGTGGGCGATATTTCTGATGCTGCCTAGGGTTCTGAGGCCCTTGGCGATAGTTTCTTCGATGTGTGGTCAAAAGGAGAGGTTGGAGTCCAGCCAGACTCCTACATATTAGAGTCTGTCTTTGGGGTGGATTTCTTCTTCTGCAATTATTACCGAGTTCTTGGGGTTTGGGGCGTTCGATGTTGTGGGTTTGAAAAAGACTAAGTCGGATTTTTGGGGTTCGTATTTGATGTTAAGGGGTGCCGCTTTCCTGACTCTTTCGTTCATTCTTTCGTTGAGTCTTTTGGTAATGAAGAGGGGTGACTTTGCTAGTTGGACGAGGGCGTCGTCGTCGATGTAGGTGGTGTATGTCTCTTTGGGGGAGTTGGTGGGGTCTGTTATTACCCCGGTGTATATCATGAATAGTACTGGCGATAGGGGGGACCCTTGGGGCAGCCCGGAGGTGTATGGTTGTGGTGGTTCCAGTTCGTGGTTGAATTGGAATTGGAGTTTGCGGTTGGTGTTGAATTCCTTACACCATGTCGTTAGGTATGTTGGGAATGTTTGTTGGGTCATGATCTCGGCGAGTAGGAGGTGGTCGACACAGTTGAAGGCTCCTTGTATGTCGTTTGTGATGAGCGCTGGTCTGTCCGGGGTGGCGGTACCTGTGGTCGGTTTGATCAGGAGGTTCTGTTGGATGGGCGTGAGGGTACGGAGTAAGGCATCGATTGCCGAGATTGTTGGTCTGCCTCCGAATTGGTCTTTGCTAAGGGTTTCCAGGATGGTTCCGGCAGTGCATAGTCTTGTTGCCACTATTTTTTCCAGTACTTTGCTGAAGCATTGTAACAGGGAGATGGGTCGGTAGGCTTTGGCCGAGGAGTAGTCGGGTTTTCCTGGTTTCGGGATTGGTATGCATTTCGCCACTTTCCATCTGTCCGGTTGGACTCCGTGTCGGAGCATGGCCGAGAACATGTCTTGGAAGAGTTGGGTGTTTGCCTTGATTGTTGCCTGTATGAATGGATATGGGATGTTATCTGGTCCAGTGGCCGAGTGTGTTGGGCATGATCTGATTGCGGATGTAATTTCTTCTGTTGTTACTTCCTGAAAATCGTCACTAAGGTCAAAGGAGGGGGGTCTGATTTGGAGTGGAGGGTTGTTGGGGGACGTCCAATTTGTGGGGAAGAGTTGGGCTCTTAGAGCTTGGCACTTCCCCGCAAACGTTTCTTCACCTTGTATAGTTGGGATTGTAATATCCCTCTTTTCCCCTTTATTAACTAGTTTCCAGATGGCGCTTCCCTTGGCCTCTGTGAGTTCTTTCTACCTTTGTTCTGCCTTGGCTTTGCGGATCGCTGCGGTCCATTTCCTGCTTGTTTTCCTGAAGGTTTCTCTGTCTTCCTCCTTTTGGGTGTTTCTGGCTTTCCTTTCTATGATGTTGAGGGAGGATTTGAGTTTCTTGAGCTCTGGGGTCCACCACTTCTTGGACTTGAGGTGTCCTTGGCTCCATGGGGTAACCTGATCTATTAGGTTATCTATGTGTTCGAGGATGAAATCGACCGATTGTTTTGTATGGTTCTGACTTTCCCATGCTTCGGAGGGGAAATGGAGGCCTGAGATGTTTTCTTCCAGTTTCTCCCAGTTCCTTCGGTGCCATAGTCTCCTGGGGATGTGGGGGGGTTTCTCTATTCGTAATTGCAGGATTGTTTTTCCGTGATCAGAACCTGCTCCATGTCGGTCGATGTTCCAGCGGATATCATGGTCCAGTACTGGTCCTTTTACGAAAGTCAGATCGATGATGGTCGGTCTGTTGTTGTTCCTAGGGAAGTGTGTGAATTCGCCTGGTTCGTTGAGTAGGGATAACTTTTTCGGTCTGTCCATCTTTTCAGCTTCTTGGCTCGCGATTTGTCTGCTCTAATCGTGTTGGTGTAGTCGTGAGATCTGTGTCCATACCAGAGTTGGTGGTGGCTGTTGAAGTCTCGCATGACGAGGCAATTTTGGATAGTAATTACTTGTCGGGAGATTTCTGCGAAGGGTCCGCTTCGTCCTGGTGAGTATATGTTGAGGATTTGTGTTTTTTGGTTTTGGATTTCCACCGTGACGGAGACGATGAAGTTATTGTGTGTGTAATGGTGTTTTGGTTTTAGGTTGGCGTATTTTCTGATGTATGTAGCAGCTTTAGTGCCTTTGTTGCTGGCTGTGAAGAGGTAAAAAAGGGGGGATTCCGGTGGGTGGCCGTCTTTATTATTCCATGGTTCTTGTAACAAAGAAAAAGTATGTTGTGGTCCTGTTCTGCTTCCTCCACTACTGACTTTGTTGTGAGCTCATTTTTCGCGCAGTTCAGTTGCTGTGCGACAGCCGTTGTCTTTTGTTGTAGCTCATTGGGAGTTATCAATGGCTGCATCTTCCTGTGGGGGGTCTTGCGCCGGGATAACTATGGGTATTGGTAGCGGGCTTGGGTTTGTGTCTGGTCCGAGTCTGTTTGTGATTCGTACTTTGGTTCGTTCTGGGCAGTTGCTGTCTGTTGCTTTGTGGGGGCCTTGCAATGGTAGCATCGGATGGGTGTGTGTGAGCATCTAAGGCCTCCAGCGCATTCTGTGCATGGGTGGTCCTTGGTTTGGTGTTCCTCGGCACAGTGTCCGCATCTTCCGTTGTTGTGGGAGCAGCGTTCTTGCCTGTGTCCATATTCAAGGCATTTGGCGCATTGGGTTTCTGGGTTTGCGGGGGTAGCTGTCGATTTTGCAGTTTCTGTCAAAGAGGGTGAGTACCGGAGACCGAGGTTTTCTTTGGTGAATTGACCGGGGAGGGCGATGATCATGGAGGGTGGGATTTCCCAATTCTGGCTTCTGGTTTTGATAGCCATCTCGGGATTTGTGCCAGTTCGAAGTGTTGCCGTAATTATTTCTGATTTCCGAAGCCAGAAATTGTCCTGCGTCAAATGCTTCCCTATGGAGGTAGGAATGCCTATGGAGAATGAATTTCGACCATCTGGAGTTAACCCGGATGTCGACGAAAGGTACTTTTAATTCGTTTAG
>NW_025763483.1:0-45865 GCF_003444635.1 Morchella importuna | reverse complement strand
GGACTTCCAATGCTCAGAGGATGTGGAGGATCGCTGAGCACTCAGAGCTTCACTCTGGCTAGCCTTCTAATCATTGGCGAGGCGCAGACTCGTCAGTCATTGCTCCCATGAGTAGATCCTCTTCCTAGCGCTCAGAATGTAGTTACTCTGACAGTTGGTAGCTAACCACACTGCCGGTACTTGCATGTCACTGTGCAACTGGCTTCTAACAATAACTCTCAGCATGTAACCGGGCCCTGTGTGTACTCATACACTAGACAGTTGAAATGGCTCCGTTACACTACCGCCTGAAGTAAAAGAAAAAGTATATACAACCATTGTACCATATTGTTTAGATGAACAGAAATTGAGCGATGAACAAACTAACAACACCACAGTAAAATTGAAAAGACTCAGAAAACTTCTCCATGAAACAAAATAAAGTCAATTACCTTTATACCCATTCACCATAAACCAGGATCATTACCAAAGCCAAAAAGGAAGTACTTCATGAAGGCGAGATTAAAGACCGCCGAACATCAGATTTGAAGGCGTAGGATGAGGGTTTGAGAGGTTCACTATGAGTCTGCTCGTCAGGCAGCACGGAGTTAAAGTAGGAGAGGCATAAAGGCCAGGTAGATGAGATAAGTGTGCGCTACAACCTGTTGGTGGTCTTTATCATGTTGATCTTCGAACTCGATTTCAGTAGTAAATTGTAACAGGAGCAGTCTATCTATGTATCGCTAGAATCCAATAGAATAGATGCGGCCGTGCAAGATAGAAATCAGGTACAGATTTATTCAAGATACTATCGCTAGAACTCAATAATCTTTAAGAGCTCTGCTAATGATAATGGAGGATGAAGATCAGGATAGTTGGGTGGGAATGGTCCTGGGTACTTATACTCCAAAGAACTCTATTCTCTGCTCCCACTTCCTTACCAAGTTCCGGTACTGCCTTCTAGCGGAAGGGAAGTAATACCATCGCTACCCCGCTTCTCTATAAGCGTCAGCGAGTACTTTCGATTCCGAAGGCAACCACCCTTAGTCAAAGCCTTTGTAACACCTGCAGCCTTTGTTGCCACACAACTGGGGCCTGCATTAATGAGCTGCCACTCAGGTGTAAGCTTAATCATTGCTGTAGAGTTTTCGCTTATTGTAGACTTCCTAGGCATAGTCCCTACCGGCGGACTTCCTATGCTCAGAGGGTGTAGAGGATCGCCGAGCACTGAGAGCTTCACTCTTGCTGGCATTCTAATCATTGGCGAGGCACAGACTCGTCAGTCACTGCTCTCATGAGTAGATCCTCTTCCTAGCGCTCAGAATGTAGTTACTCTGACAGCTGGTAGCTAACCACACTGCCGGTACTTGCATGTCAGTGTGCAACTGGCTTCTAACAATAACTCTCAGCATGCAACCGGGCTCTATGTGTACTCATACACCAGACAGTTGAAAATGTCTCCGTTACATTTTACTATTACTATCCCACTTTGCCTCTCATAAGAAATAGTCGCTATACCCGAATATCGACAGGTAGATTACTAGTTGAAAAAAAAATTTGAAAAGATACACTCAAATTTCTTTAAAACAGATCATTGAAGCCTCAAGTCAGTGTCATATTATCAGTAGATTTTTACAAGTTAAGATACTCCTTAAAGTTATTAAGTTCCTGGATTCAAACATTTACTATCAAAACTTTATTTTTTGAAACAATTCCCTATTGAATACTTTTCCTTCTCTCTACTATACTCTATACAAACACTGAGTTGCGGTCGAGCCTCTTCATAGCCTTTCCATTACAAATCCATTATTGTTATAACGGAGTCATATCAACTGTCTGGTGTATCAATACACACTGGGTAGGGTTTCATTTTGACAGTTGTTATTAGAAGTCAGTTGTACAGCGACATGCAATTTTGGCAGTGGGTTAGCTACCAGCTGTCGAGTAACTATATTTTTAGAGTTAGGAATAGGATCTATTCATAGAAGTAGTAACTGATGAGTCAATGTCTCGTCAATGATTTACTAACCTGGCAGAGTGCAGTCATAAGTGGGTGGTGACGTTGTGTAATATTTGAGCATTCAGGTCCATTGGCACCGGTATAGGGAGACATTACGCCTGGTAAAAATACACTAAGGGAGAGCTCTAGAGCAAAAATTAACTTGAAGATTAAACTTGAGTAGCAGCTCATTCATTCAGGCTCTCAGTTGTTTGACAACCAAAGTCGAAGGTGTTAAAATGGCTTTGATAAAATAAAGTTGCCTTCAGAACTGGAAGCCCCTGTTGACGCTTAGAAGTAAATAGTATAGTGGTTGTATTACTGCACTTCCGATGGATGCTCTTGCCAGAATTCAGTAAGGAAATAGAATCAGAGTATGGAGTTTTTCCAAGTATAGGAATTTAGAGTTCCTCTTGCCTAAATGTTCTGTTTCTTCAGTCACTATCAGAACTAGCAGTGTATTACCCGATAGCAGAGCCTTCAAAGATTTTTGAGTTCTGGCGATGAAATCTTTCTATTCGTTTTCGCGGTAATTGGAACAACTGTCCCAATGACAGTGTTTGAAATATTGCACAGGTGGGTTGTGGTCCACTTGCAATTGGCTCGTATTCAAAAATTTTGTAGATAAGAGTATACGGGTTTACAATAAATATCTGTAGGATATCATGCAGTAAGAATGTATTGCAGTTCGAACCACCCTAACTCATACAAAAATTTGGTTTACACTAGTGATTAGTTCATAATAACGACGCTCAGCTTGAAACTCCGGAGTTAGTAACAGGCCCCTAGTGTAGGTAGGATATGCTAAGCCGACAAGTATAGAAGGAGAAACACAGGCGCATTTTGACAGTTTTCTCCCTAGTACCCCTTTCAGCTGACATATCCGCTTATGGAATTGTTGAATAATAATAATAATAACAACAATGTAATAATAAATAAAATAATAGTAATAGTATTATATTAATGACGGTGGACCTCGGCGCCGCGCTGTGATTACTCATCTACACTGCGCACACACACTCCCAGTCGTGTTCCTGGATCCTGATCATGACCTCCATCACCACCAAACACCAAACCACACCACACCAATGACTATTAATGACGGCCACCACCATCATCATGGCGCTCGCAGGTCCTGCGCCCCCCCATCAGCTAAAGCTCAACATCGGAAAACACCGATTCTCTGACTCCCCCGCTCCCACTCGAGCTCATGCTCGTCGTCGGAGAGCAAGCTAGCACTCAGACTCTCTCCGTGCTCTCCCGCACCTCCCACACTCTCTACACTCTCCTCGCGCTATAGCCCCAGAGGAGATTCAACGCCAACGTTGTGGGCATCACCACCTGGGCGGCCGACTCCACCCGCCCCCGACTCCTTGAACGCGCCATCACCATTTCTCTCGGTCCCGGCTCTCCTGTTGCCGCCGCCCACCGGGACCGCCTCCGCGACACTCTCAGCCGGCGCCTCTCCCGAATATTCTCCCTGCCCGTGAAGCATAAGGCGGCCGAGACCGTCAAGGTGCTGATGTCCCACCACAGCAGGCCCTTCGCCCCGACCGCGGTGCGTCCCAGGAATCGGCTGCCCGGGAACCGTCCTACCAGTATTAGGCCCCCAACTACCCGTCCCATCACTCGGCCCCGGAGATGGTTGATCGACAAAGCATGTACTCCTTCATGGGTGGAGCATGCGGTGCGCCAAGGGGATCTGTGGCTGGCACGGTGGCTCCTGGAAGTGGCGGGTGCGGAGGTGCATGCGAGCGCGGTGAAGGTATAGGGAAGCTGGGCGCAGACGCTATCAGACGTAGCCAGGGATCGCAGATATGAGAGGCCAAGGGCGAAGCATGTGGAGGAGATTATCCAACTGTTGATAGCCCATGACCTGAAGCCGAGCACTCCCTGCTATGCCAGCATCCGGCCAGAGAACCAGCAGCGCTTGGAGGAGATGCTGAAGGTGTCTGACGACGAGAGCGCGGTCCTGGATGCTTGGGTATCTCAGGAGCTGGAGGGGTATGTCAACTTTCCATGGGAACGATCGGCTGAGTGTTGGAATGCGCATATGACCACCGCGTCGAGAGTGGTGGGGCCGTGATGCCGGTTGTGGAGAGGGATAGGAGGAAGCCCGTATATCAATTACAGGCTGGTGCCGGAGACATACATGTGAGGTGGTTGCTCTGCATGCCCGCCCGCCGCAGTGGATAAACATGTTTGTATTTTATCTCGGAGCTCGTGAGGTTTTGTTCTTTCTGTTCTCTGGGCAAAATAACTGGCCGAGGAATGTATGGATTTCAATACCGAGCAGTATTGACTTCCGGCCGCTGCAAGGGCCAGAGGTACTGAACAGGGAGTGAACGAGGCTCTTTATCCCTTGATTGCACGCTTCTCATCTGCCCGGGAGTCTCTAGGCTTTGTTTTAGCTCCTCACCCCGCGGTGAGCTCTTGACGTTGCTTGCCAACCATGAAAGCACTAGATATAATCCTGTGTAATCCTCGAGTGCAATGACGACTTACCGTACACTAACACATAATTGTCCAGTCATGGTCCTGGACAACCCCGTTCCGGTCATACTGGGGATATTGTTTATCGGGGGAGATAAGAGAGTTGACTGCGCAAGTCAGGAATATTTGCGGATAAGCTGAAGTATCCCTAGATTGACTGACTTCCCAGGTTGCCGGTCGGGTGAAGAATATCGTCAGATCAACTCACTTATTCCTGACTTTACTGACCTAGCTGGATGCCCATATTCTCGTGGTGGAAGTGATAAGTTCGAGTAATGGTTTGCGATGCACTTCCGGAATGCAAGAACTTAAATAATAGTTGCCGGATAAACAACCACTCATAGCTCTGAACTACATATGAGTTTCTTAAAGATGCCCGGGTAATAATTATTCATTTGTATATGTTCTGACCCAATTGAGGACGCTACCCGCCGGCCTGGTGTCGTCATGTGGCCTGACCCGTTCATAGACAGATAGTTGCATACAGCCTATTCGCAGTTATCACAGAAAATACCTGACCATATCGCAAACAATATAGAACACTGAGGGTTTGCCACCCTCAAACATATGTATACCCCATTTTTAGCAATGTACTAAAAAAACTTAGTTTATTCAGCCGTTAATTAAAAGCTCAGAAGTACTATTAATGCGAGTTGTCAAAAATAATGGGACGCAAAGCGCCAATGAACACGGCAACGACTACTGCAACTCCGATACTAAAAAATGACAATAAGAATAAGGATATGTTAAGGAAACGTTGAAAAATAGTGAGTAGAGTAGCGGCTGATCCACGATTTACCATCTTGCTGGTCGGATTGGTCCGAACTGTCGGGTGTGGGGCCTGCTACATACTCCGTACTCGTTTAGTCAAGTATTACTCTTGGTCACTGTTCACTTTATTTCCTGTGTTAAACCCATGTCCCATTGCGGCGGCTCGTGGTGCTATCCCTTCGTCTGTCGGAAAATGCTGCCACCCAAGAAAAAGCAAATCTGGCGTGGCTTTACTACCGCAAAATCTCAGGAATAACGAATCAAACTAGACTGGAATACTTTGCTTCGGATTGGTCAAATGCTTGTTGAGCCACAATCCGACAGACCTAAAGCGTAACTTTTGGTCGTATTGACCAATGGGTAAGTGGTATTCTAGCCTAGTTCGATTCGTTATTCCTGAGATTCTGCAGTAACAGATCTCGTTATCTCTCTTATCAGATAACATATCTCCATACAAATTTAAATTCTCTATTATAATGTGGGCAGCATCGTCAGACGATGGGATACTTACCCCCTACATAGAAGCTTCTAATAAACCTACTGGCTGCTCTCCCGAGTCAGTTGATGGGGCTCTATCGCGCTTGCAAGCGGAGAAATGATATTACTCAGCCTGTGGCGGAAATTCTGACCCACCCAAAAAAAAGCAAAATCTGTGTGGCTTTACCAACAGATCTCGTTATCTTTCTTATCAAATAATAGATCTCTCAAACAAGTCCAATTGTTATTGCAGCATTTAATTCCATAATAGTGCTGCAGCAGCGACCGGCGAGAGAAGTTTCAGGCAAGCCATTAAGGGGATACAACAAGGCTCCAGTGACATAAGGTTAGGCCCGCCGTCTCGAAAACGCGGCAGGCAGGACAACAAAAGACACCCACTACAGCAAACAGCAAATACCGCCCAAGAGATGGAGATCGAACGTAAGTGAAGCCACAGCTGTCATCAGGCTTACTTATTAACGGAAATAGTGAAAGATCGCGAGAAAACGTTGAAGTGGTTTTCATGTTCTTCCTTTGAAACCGAGTTACGGGAGTTTGTTAAAAAATGGGTCCCTGAAACATGCAAATGGGTAGGCACGCATCAAGAGTACAAGAAGTGGGATGATACCAGTGCGGGCGCCCCTCAATTTCTGTGGATATTCGGGAAGCCTGGCTGTGGAAAAACATTTCTCTCACATGTAAATCCCCGCATCTATTACCGGTCGGACAATGTTGGAAGAAGACTCTAATGAGAAAACAGTCTATTAGGCAGAGGCTGTCACAAGAGGGTGGTATTGTTCTATACTTTTACTTCAACTCAAAACAAAACGACAGCGGGAAACAGTCGGCCAATGCATTCTACCAAACTATTATATATCAACTTCTCAAAGCTCTTGAAGGCACAGCTACATCTGCCGAGTGCTACTCGGTTGCACATGAGTTGAGGAGGTAGGCTACTTCGAACCCTGTCGACAAAAAACATGTGAGCTCATGATGCCTTCATTTAGGAATACCGGAGCCAATACTTCGATCACCAACGAAAGACTTCTCAGCACTCTAAAGGACATCCTACTAAAAATCGGCACGAGGGTCAATATCGTAATTGACGCTCTAGACGAGTGCAAGGAGGACAACCAGGAGTTTGTGGAAAGCAGCGTTTCATTGTGCCGCGATATACCCTCCCTCAAGGTCGTGATTACAAGCAGGCCGGAACTGAATATAGTTGATCGTTTCACGAAGATATCGTCGGAAATTAATATTCGGCTCGACTTCTCCAAAACGGAGTCCAATCATGATATTGATCTCTATATCGAGCAACGTCTCCAGAATTCTAAAACGTTGGGTGACAAAATGTTTCCGGAAATGACAAAAGAGATAAGGGAGAAGCTCCGCAAGAAAGCTGGTGTGAGTAACCAAATTCCAAATTATATCCGCCCACGGTATGTACCGTTCTATCCGGTGGGGCTAACATACAAGATGGATTACAGGGCCTGTTTCTCTATGTAAGGCTCATGCTCGATCTCCTAGAACAGCAAGCCACAGAAGAAGGCATACGGAATGGATTGGAAAGTCTACCGGAGACTCTAGTTGGCATCTACCAGAACATCATCCAAAAGATAGAGAAGAATGCCTCCAAAGATTTAGGCGAGATGGCAAGGCGTGTTCTTCGTTGGGTGGCTGCGGCACAGCGACCACTGACTATCGACGGGCTTATGATGGCGCTTAGGGCTGAGAAACTGAAGGCCAAGGAGAACCCAACAATCAGTGATCTAGGCCCCTTCATACCAAATTACCGCGAACGGCTTTGGCAGATTTGCTTTCCACTTCTGGAAGTCCTTGAGGATGATACAGTACAGGTGATTCATGTATCGTTGAAGCAATACCTACTAGGTCAAAATATCTCCGGACAGGAACCGGTAACTACTACAGGCGGAGATCGTGGTTACTTCCGATATAACCCCCCGAGGAGCATCTCGAGCTAGCTCTCACATGTGTTGCTTATTTATCGGTCCAGAAATTGAAGCCGATTGGTCTTTCAGAGATCGAAAGTGATGGGAACGTGAATAAACCCGAGGTGGGATTGATTGATCTCCTCCGTCGCATCCCATCACATGAGCTAACTAATGAGGAAGTCGGAGTTCTTTGTGTACGCAACTCTCGAATGGACCGGTCATTGCCTAGCGTCAGAGGATGGTTCCTCCCGGGAGCAGAGTGCGAGACTCTTGAAGTACTTTCAGGGACCGGATCAACTGAAAAGCTGGACTGAAGACCGCGCAGCCTTTGATGAAAGATTTGCCGTCTACTTTCACTTAGGAATTGGCACGGGAGGTCTGATAACCGGTAATTGAACACTCCGTCCATTGCCAATATACACTTCTTCATTTATCTAACATGCAACCTCCTTAGGTAATCTCCCAAATCTAATCCACATCTGTGCATACTTTGGATTAGCCACAATGTCGGGAGGGTTGATCACTCAAGACAAGGGTGAACTTGATCGCCGAGATACTACCGGTAGGACGCCGCTCCACATTGCCGCCGAGAGAAATTGGGCGACCCTAGTCGATTTTTATATCGAACAAGCGCTGCAGGCACGGGGACAACAAACATATAACTACAATTACGGGAATTATACCACCACATATGGTCCGTTAGTGGAGTCCAAGGATAATAGCGGGAAGACTGCTCTTCATCGTGCCGCTGCCAGGGGGAACCGTCTCCCCGTGATTAGCCTACGCAAAGCTGGATACAGTGCCGACTCTCCCGATAATCTGCTCCAAACTCCTCTTTTACTCGCGGCGCTATCAGGAGAAAAGGACGTTGTTCTTGAATTATGGAATTCAGATAAATCCCTAAGTTGCGCGAGTAAATCCGGAGTTACACCGCTTGATTGTCTCATAATGCATGGGCATGAGGAGACACTTAAAAGCTTACTTACGTCAGGTAAACTAGTGTCGGAAGTCTTGCTTAAATCTTCACCCTCGGCCTTTATCACTGCGGCACGTAAGGGCTTGCTCGGTGTGGTTGATCTCTTACTACACGCAAAGATCGACGTCAATTCCAGAGATAACATGCAACAAACGGCCCTGCATAGAGCAGCAACATGGGGGCACACCGAGGTGGTTGAATTACTTCTTCGGCCAGAGTGGGGGACGGGTATCGATGCAGAAGACCAATCCAACAGAACCCCGCTCTATTTCGCCGCGGCAGGAGGGCATATAGCTATTGTGAAGTGCCTTATACAGGCTGGAGCCAACGTGAATGCCCTCGATAGACGCAATCAAACAATTCTCTTCGAACCGGCCGGGAGAGGGCACACGCCAGTTGTAAAGGAACTACTAGGCGCCGGGGTTCGCGCTGAACAAGTGGATCATTGGAAGCGTTCAGCCCTCCATTGGGCTTCAAAATATGGCCGTAAGGAGGTGGTAGAGCTGCTGCTAAATTCCGGGGCGGATCTGCACGGAGAGCAAAGGGAGAAGGAAACACCACTACACTGGGCTGCACAGAACGGACAGGATACGATGATTGAGCAGCTCATAAACGCCGGGGCCAACGTTGAAGTAGGAGATGAGCAAGGGCGAACACCACTTCATCACGGCGCGTGGCGGGGGATGCAAGCTTCCGTGTACGCTCTTCTGAAACACGTATCCGCACCGGACGTTGTCGACCATAATGGGCGTACACCTCTGTACTGGGGAGCGGTATCTGGAGATTCGGGTGTCGTACAGACACTGCTCGATGCCAACGCAAACATCACGGCCGGGGATACGCGGGGCGTAACACCTCTGCATATGGCCGCTCGCTACGGACATGACGCACTTTTAAAGCGTTTTATAGATACCCAAGCTAACCTGGACGTGAGAGACAATAAAAATGCAACTCCACTACACTTTGCAGCTCAAGCAGGGAAGCAGAACGCGACCCGGCTCCTGCTTGATGCCGGTGCATCTCCCATAGCTGCAGACTTCAAAAAGCGGACACCCACGTGGAATCAAACCAAGAAAAATGACGAAGCACATAGTATGGTTTCTGTACTGAATGAGGCCAAGGAAAATGCAGAGTCGAAATATCTTTCGCAGCTCCCGGGCATACATGAGGCTGCGAGGAAGGGCGAAGATACCACTATCCGGAATCTCATCACTAGAGGAACAAATATCGATGCAAAGGATGCTCGTGGGCGGTCGGCTCTGCACTGGGCCGCTCTCAGAGGTCATAACGTAGTATTCTTACGCCTCGTCCTCGCTGCCGGGGCCAACATTGAACTTTCCGATGACTCAGGGCAAACGGCGATTCATCTAGGTGTCAAAAATCATCACCCAGCAGTAGTACGACAGTGCCTGGTAGATGGCGCTGATGTGATGGTAAAGGACTCCTGTGGGCAGATTCCATTGCACTTAGCTGTGGAGGGAGGACAGGGGGAGATTGTAACACAACTACTCGAATCCACAGGCTCCCAAGCGGGTGTAAACGTTGCAGACAACTGGACCCGAACACCATTGCACTTTGCGGCGGAGGGTAGATGGAAAGCAATTCTCGTGCGGCTCCTGGCGTGCGATGCCTCTACCATAAATAGTGGCGATTATAAGGGTCAAACACCTCTTCATCGGGCAGCACGTAAGGGATACCACGACATCATTGAGGAACTACTCAAGGCCGGGGCGAAGCTTGATGTAACTGATACCAATGAGCGAACGGCTTTGCATCTGGCAGCGAAATACGGATACCCTACTGTGGTCGAGAAGCTCCTAGCGGCAGGGGCCAACATAGCTACAAAGGATAAAAGTGGCAGAACAGCGCTCTATCTAGCAGCCGGAAATGGTCACGAGAGTGTAGTGGATGTCCTCCTCAAATCCCGCTCGCGGGTCAACGTCAGAGACAGCGTCAACGTCAAAGACAGCGAAAACATTACGCCTCTCCAATGCACGGCGGAAAAGGGATGGGCAGGTGTGGCAAAACGTCTTTTGAAAGCTGGGGCGGACGTGTCAACTCAAGATGGTCTTGAAAGAACCGCCCTTCATCTTGCCGCCCAGAACAGCCACAAAGGAACGGTCGATGTCTTGGTAGATGCTGGGGCGGGCGTTGATATTAAAGACTATTGGCAGAATACACCACTGTGCTGGGCTTCAAAGAATGGGCACTATGCGATCGCCGTGAAGCTGCTGGGCGCAGGTGCCAAGACTAGTGTCGTCGGTGATGCGCAGGATACACCTCTGCATTCAGCGGTCCAAAATGACCATGGAGAAATAGTCAAGTTATTAATAGGTGCTGGGGCGGACCCTGACGCTACACTTCATAACACGGGGGAAACACCTCTTCACATGGCGGTCAAGAATGGTAACCTGGTAGTGACGAGGTACTTACTTGATTCCTGTGCCGATGTTAGAGCACTGGATGCTTCTCTGGAAACACCGCTGCACCATGCAGCCCGCGAGGGTCATGCTGGTGCTGCGAGGCTGTTGCTAGAGTGTGGCGCGGATATAGAGGCACGGAATGCCGAAGGCAAAACACCAGCTGATATTGCAAAACTATCACAGCGAACCAAAGTCATGGAATTATTTGTCCGGTTCAATTCGTGACGGGCAACTGCAGATGAAACAGGCCGGATACAGCGGGATTTGAGGTATACTGGAGAGCTGGAAAATGTCAAGGGGTTGATCTGTCTCTGTTTTTCTTTCTTTTGTAGCTTATGTGGTTATATTTCTTTTCATTATTTGAGTTGGAGGTGAAGGGGACCTTTGTAGGAGACTGTGACAGACAGATGATAAGTGATCGCAGGTTCCTCATCTCTCATATGCAGCATGCCGGAATTGAAGAAGGGAAACGATATTTATCAACCAATTGTAATTCTTCCCTTTCTGATGATGTGGTATGAACAGGAATACATATGGGTATGCTACACAAGTACATCCCACTCTCCCACTTAGATCCCCTCTAAGCCCCGGCCTAGTGCGTCGTCAAACCATCCCACCCCCACCTAACGGCTAGTCAAACCCGCTGTAGCCTTCCCTCCGGAGATGACCTCACTCTGAGCTCAGCCTTCCGTTGCAATTGCGTGTTGTATGTAGTGTTTAGAAATTCTCACTGATTCCGGCCAACGGGTGGCTATCTTCGTTGACATTGTCAAAGTTCCAGTACTTGCGTTATAGAAGCTAAAGCCTATTGACAAGGTCCTCACATCGGCGCACTGGCGTTTGATCGCACATGTATTATCTCTCCTCGTGCCTCAACTCGCGGTACTGCTCTACCACTCAATGAAGATTCCCGGCCCATGAAGATTTCTGGGCAGACTGGACCATGCTTGTATTTACACAGGAGTATGGTAATATATACATGATTCAAGTCGAGACTGCGCTGACCATGAATCAAGGACACAGGTACTCAATATCCGGCTACTTTTCCATCAGCCTGTGTTTAAAGAGGAGCTACTATACTTTTAGTTCAAATTCCCACTCCCCCATCAGCAGTGCGGTCCACCAAGCAGGTTCAACAATATCTTCGACGTGCATCGAGTCAAATGGAAGCTGATGTAGTGGAGCAGAATAACTGTACTGAAAGTACAAACCATATATATATCCTTAATTCTATTCTATTGATCATATCGTCTTTTGAAGTGCCCAAGGTTACCAGGGTTAGGGTTTCCTTGAACCAGGCCTAGATTAAGTCCAACACTTGATGGTGTCTTGCCGAATGTTATTCAAAGGAGAACATGTTGAGGAAAATCCACAGATAATGGGGTGTGCTGGCATGTAGTCCCTCGGTAGTTAGTGGATGCGTAGAGTTAAACTTCTGCGGGATAGGCTAGATATTCGGACCCGTAACCTAATGGGGTTGATGCTGATACAGTCTGCATGTTTCGTTTCCTCATCTGGTGTTTATGCTCTGCCCGGGGAAGCTTAGCGTTATAGATGTTCCTTGTTTTGGAGGCGTAGCTCAACGCCCGGCATATCGGTATTTAACCTAGGCGCTACGTTGTAGAACGAGTTACCGCAAGGTTCATTGGGGCGTGGAGGCTCCCATTCACATTTGGTTAGTACTACTCTACTTGAAAGTCCCTTCTAGTACATAGTGATGCCCGCTTCCCCTCCATCCTTGTCCATCGCTCGATCTTATTGCATCCGCGGAGTGTTTCTTGTGGTGTTTGCCTTCCTCATCTCCGATCTTATTAGAGACCTACCTCTGCCTCTGGGATGTAGTATAGGCTTATCGGCCACCAGTATCAGCTTATCAAAATGAATTATTTCGTTCGTTTCCCACCAACAAAACTTTGAGAAATGGGTCTGTTCGTTCATTCCTCGTGAACGCAGATAGAAGAGAACAAAAAGGTTCATTTCCACAGCCAAGCTGCCTTTTCCAATAACTCCTAATGCTTTGCCTACGCCTTTTTTGGTTGCTATATTCTTCTAGTCTGCAGTTAAATCAAGAAGTAGCTTTTCTTATTCCCCTTCTGAGGTTGATTCACTCTGATATAATAATGATATAGATCAGTTTAGTATTTTAATCATCAATAGTGCAAATGATAAGACGTCGACTGTAATCGCAGTCTCCAAGGCTAAACAACGAACCTCAATCACCCTTAACCCACGTTCGTAGTTGTTAGAGGTTGTGATCATGATATTAACTAATATATATTCAGAGCTATCCATTTTGGCTTAAAGCTCATTTCCTGATTCACTTCTACATATCAAAAAGATTTATTTCAGGGAAAATCAGGACAATTTTCCGAGCACGTTCCTGATTCATTAGACATACCTTAAACGTTTTAGCTGGTAGAGCTAGTGCTTTACTCCAATACCGGAATATCTTCGATTGATTTCCCAACCTGTGGCCTACGTTACCACCTCACACCGGCAACCTCGGAATCACCAAACAAGTGAATACGATACCAGCATCTGCGATCATAACAGAACTTCTTGGTTCTGATCATACTACTCATTCCGAGCTACCACTTCCACCTGTTTTTAGGTCTCCAATTATACGACTTTGTTGTGGTGTGAAGTCGAGGTTACGGTGAGGCATTTTTTGGTAAAGGTGAGTGACAGATTGTGACTGGAAGCGGGAAAAAGACCTACGGACACCCTCGCGTCCCCTGTCCAAATGTTTCGGGTCATTCCGACACTCAGAAGGCTTATAATCTTTCTGCACATTTCATACTAGAGATTGAGGTAAACGAACATTAAAGACAGATAAGAATACTACACGCTGGCGGATTGCGGTTCCTGAAATAAAATGGACCGAGCACTCTGTCCTCCGCCTTTGCACCCCTGGCGACACCCCAAGAAGCTATCCTCAGATAATCAGGCAACTCGTTCACTCCCCCACTTTCTCACACACCCCCATATTCCCCTCCAGCTACACCGACTCGGCCAGGGCTCTCAATGGGTCCAGCGGGATCCGAAAACTGCTTCGACCTGGCCCGACCTGCAACAAAAGAAATCCAGGATCCAACCCAGCGTGAGGTACCCAGGCTTGTAAACTTTACCAGGGTCAGAAAATAAAGGTCCCGGGCTTAGCTCTTTATTGTCAAGACATTCTACTTTACAAATCTATTCTCTTCGCAGCACGCTCCTATGTCTTTAAGCATTTAGTAGTATCTATACAGACTGCTGACATGCGGTGTCGCAAGTCAGACAATGTTCCTTTCGCCCCAGAGTATACCCTTTCTGGCTCAGCAGATATAACAGGAATTGAATGAATATTGATAGACTATTTTGAAACAATTGGGTAAGTAGCCTGCTGCCGTTCTTCTAGCCACCTTTTTTTTTTTTTTTTTATCATGTAGTTTTAATTGATTCTAGGTACAAAACTCTGCATGCAGTCTTAGACTATGGCATAAAAATACCTCTCCCCGACTTAGAAACTGAAATTCACGACCCCAGATGAACAAAGGAAAAAAATGAGAAAAGCAGGACGCAAAACAAACTAACAAACTGACTTAGTGACTGCAAGGAAAAACTGACGCTTTGGCGGCCCATATCCGACATAAGAAATCTTCCTGCTGGTTTCAAATAACCTGTTGCCCCTTGAGGGTCTTTTGTGGGTGTGGAGTGCCCTGATTTGGGTTGGCTTTTGTAGTGGCTAGGTGGTGGAGGGGGGAGAGCTGAGGGCACTTGATGTCTCAGATCCGGAAAGGAGGGGGGAGATGTGTTCCTTTCTGGGGAAGTTCGTTTTGGTGGCGGTGATGAAGGCTCCTAGAGCTAGCGTGTTGGTGTGGTTACTCCAGATCTCCTCGAGGGTTTTGATTCCTGGGAGGAGTTGGGCGCGTTGGGTTGCTTTCGCTCGGCAGAGGAGGATGGCGTGTTCGGTGGTTTCAGGGGCTTCGCCGCATCTGTCGCACTTTTCGGAGAGGTGGAGGTTGAGCCAAGATTTGTGGCCTCTGAGGTAGCTTTTTTGGGCTCTCATTTGGTGGATTCGAGTAGCCGTGAATTTATGTAGGTCCATGAAGGGGTCAGGGCTTGTGGTGAGGGGGAAGGAGTAGTAGGGGGGTGTTGGGAAGTCGTGTGCCCAATTGTCTAGCATTTGTTGTTTTGCTAGCTTTGGGAGGAGTTTGTGATCTGTTCCTCTTGTGACTGGATGTTGGAGGAGGTGGCAGAGATGTTCGATGGGGAGGTGGGCCACTCCCTTTGTTGCCGTGGAGTTCCACTTCTTAGGTGGGTTGGGGCGGCCGCGGAGGAGGGTTGTGTGGGAGGGGACCCTGTCGGGGGTCAGTGTGGGGAAGGAGGGGTGGCAGCGCCCTGTCACTGGATTGTTGAGGGGGTGGGCGAGAAGGACGCGGATGGCGAACTTTGTTTTCAGGTAGTGGATATAGTTGATGAGTGGGGGGCAGTGTGCCTCGGCCCAGAGGACGCGTTGGTTGGTTGCCCTGAAGCAGCCGGTGGCCCATCTGAGGACTGAGTTCCAGAATTTATTCATCGCCTTGATGGAGCTGGTGGGTGTTAGGACGGATGCGCCGTATGTGAGCATTGGGCGGATGGCAAGCAGGGCGATTTTCCTGCAGTTGGATGAGGAGAGGCCGTTCTTCTAGCCACCACCTACGCTATTGATAGATTAGTCTCTGTATTAGTAACTTTCATACCCACAGAGAGATAGGAGTTCACCTCAATGCATCTTTGACAATACGATCAGGTTGAGTATTGGAACAGTAATACTCATACAAATCCACAAGACCATGTTCTTGAGGGTGACCAATACCATTCCCTACAACCATCCATTCTTCAAATGAATGTACCTCTTCTTCCTCCTGCCAACGTCCACTGGTGTATATGGAATTGGTGCTCAATACTATTTCCAAGAATTCTTCAAGCTCTGTTGACCATCCCTAACCGACTAAATTTTCAAAATATCTCCACTTCAGCCTCGGGTGTAATACAACAGCTGCTTGTAACGGCGTCTTGGCAATATAGTTGGATGTTGTATTTGTGCGTAAAGGGGAAGCACTTGGCAACGGGTGTGCATTTGTAATAAAGGTTTTCCTTCATGTTCTACTATCCCTTCGTCTGGCAAAAAGTGCTGACCTCCCCCAAAAAAGCAAAATTTTGTGTGGCTTTACTAACAGATCCTGTTATCTCTCTTATGAAACAATAGATCTCCCATACAAGTTTAATTCTTTTATTATAGGGGTCAGCATTGCCAGACTAGGGGATATGAAGTTCCATTACACGAAGGTATATATCATACCAGAACTGGGTCAACTACAGTACTTCATCCCTCTCCATTTCCAGCTCCACCTTCCCTATCAAAACTGATCCCATCATACCGAACATGCTAGTGTCACGTTCATAATGTTTGCCGTGAAGGCTAGTTGTTATTCAAGATTATGGTTCTTTGCTTTCGACAGTCTTTTATATTTAGAAACGCCATAATCTATAGCTAACAGATTTGACCTCGAACCTGCCCGTGACTGAGTAACCGTCCAAAACCGTCCAAGTTTGCTTAAGCAAAAAATATTTTCCGGTAGTGTTGTGAATAGCCCGAATAGTGCTAGCATTAAAGTTCCCACTATCATTCAGAGTCCAAAATCCTGAAATTTAGGTGTAAAAAATGGGAGGAGCATGAAAAATTAATTAAGAAGGTAATGATCCACTACAGGGAATCAACTAATTCTGCAAGTCCCTAAATTGTCGTTGAGACTTTTCATATTCTTTAAAGTACCATTCAGGATAGGCTAAATGGAGTACAAAAACGGGGAGAGTCATATAGCACAAAACAATTACTAAATCAGGATGGAGAAAGATGCATAGCGATATGATGCCAACGCATTTATGATTGGGGTTTTCCTTTGAAAATATCTCTTTTGAAATAGTTAGCTACATGTTTAGCCTCTCTGGTAGCACAATGGTGGACAGGATTTTGATGTTGCCCAGGAACCGTTACCCCACAATCCTCGATTCCGTTGCTACGGGTTAAATAGGGCACCTCGCGTCCATCGTCATTGTTAGGTTTGTAGGTACAGGGGGTCGTACTAGTGATGACAGGGCTATAGGTACTGGTTGGGGACTGTTTGGTAGGGTAACTCCCTGTGAGTCTTAGCGACCTGTCCTGATGCATTTCTGGCACTGCCACTCACTGGTCAGGTACCACAATCGATGTCTGCATGGGCCTGAACGGAGCGTCTTGAGCTTATTATCACAATGGTATTCGAGATTTAATGATGCCGCGTTTCCACATACTCCACTTTGATGGAATACATGAATTTCAGATTCTGACCTGCAGGTTACCCCATCGGGCGAAGCCCACTCCTTGCCTTCGGTATGTTTTCCTACACCGACTCGGACTCTGGCCTACTGGTTACCGCGCAGGTGTGATTCGTAACACTAATTCCGATTTCAATCTGGAACCACGATAATTGCAATAGTTGAAACCTAATATGTGAGTGACGATCCAGACCGACATTCCATATTGTATATTGTAGTAGTCTGGTCTTCCATCTCTTGTGGTTAGGGTATGACAAACTTACCAATAAAATGAATTATACTCATTTCTGATTCGGTTAACTTAGGGTTAAGGTTAGCCCCCCATCTCGAAAAACAGGGAGAACCCTATAGTATGCAATTCTACCTGGTTTCCAGTCCCCTTCACCCACTTCTCCTTTGATATATTATACCTCTCTCTGGTGGGGTCAGCTTCAGGTTAGGACCAGGTTTGGCTCAGGTTTTGGATGCGCAAATCTTTTCAGTCACGCTGTACAGCAGGTATTAGATTGATAGTGACGCTAACAGACCTACCGTATGGCAGGTATTGGATTGTTAGTGACGTTGACAGGCCTACCGTATGGCAGGTATTTGACATGCCAATGACCCTGACAGAGCTACCGTACGACAGGTATTTGATGTACCAGATACAGTCGCTGACTGACCATAAAGCAGTCATTTGACATGCCAGCGACCCTGTGCAACTTAGCGTACGGTAGTTATCAGATTGGCAGCGACGCTGACAGACCTATCATTATACTCATTTCTGATAGGGTGAACTCAGGGTTAACGTTAGCCCCCAATCCCCAAAAACACGGAGACCCCTATAGTATGCAGTTCTACATGCTATACAGTTCCCTTCACCCACCTCTCATTTGATATATAGGGGACGTACGGTTGACTTGCTTTTGCCTCCTAGAACAAGCATCGTGAAGGGTTTGTTTTACCTGTATGGATGCATTGCGTCCTGACCGAAAGCAAGTTTGCACCTGCAATACATACAGGTTTGCAAGGTTTCACTACTTTCTCAGGTATAACTCTCATCTCTACAGTCTACACATTCATAGCTCGGGCTTGCAACACCACCTCTCCGCCAACAAATCTAGATCAGTAAAAAGCAATGGAGTGATATATAATTAGCCGTCAATGGGGCACTAATCCCACTAATCTGTGCTCTTCATGCTCCCTGTCGTTTCCACCTACCATGGTTAACCAATTTCTGAGATGACCAATTAAGCTTTGCTTATTCGGGTGATTTGAAATACGATATATGCCGTAACCTAGTTCTGATTCCTTGGTCAGTGGCGAATGATATCAAATTTGACAGATTATACTGTGAGGATTCCACCTTCATACCTCAGCTGTCGGTACCTTACCTGCTACTTTGATTACCACCTTCTGCTTGCATTGACTACTGGATTTAGATACTTTTACGAACACCGCTGCAGGAACCAAATCAATGGCCAAAGGCTAAATTGAGTTTTAAATAGCTGTACAATGGAGATTTAATTGACATCTACTTGGTGCCAAATTGTGTATTAAATTACCCTGTATCGATAGCAAGTAGGCACCAAATTGTACACTAACTCAAGTAACAACTCGGACCAGAATTTTGCACAAACCTGCAACAAAACAAACTTAAATTCAGGGTAGGGAGGCAACATAGTCAGTACAATAGGAAGAGAACTTTAGAAGCAAGTAAACAAAAGTGCTTACCGAGCTAGGATTAGTTAGTGTTCTAGTAGGAGAATGTCGGACAGGATTTTGAGGTTGCCTGGGAACCGTCGCCCCACAATTCCCAATTCCGTGCGTACGGATTAAATAGGCCGCCCCGAGTCCATCGCCATCGTCAAATATGTAGGTACCCGGGGTGGTGGTCATGATGGCAGGGGCGTAGGTGGTTGGGGACTGTTGTGTAGGGTAACTCCCTGTGAGTCTTGGCGACCGCATTAGGCGAATCCCACTCCTTGCTTCTGGTATGTTTTCTTACAGCGACTCGGATTCTGACGTACAGGTTACCGCTCAGGTATGATTTGTAATGCTAATTCGGATTGCAATTTTAAACTACTATATTCATAATACTTGGAACCCAATATCTGAGTGACAATCCATGACCGAAATTACATATTCTGTATTGTTGCAGTCTGGTTTTACATATCACCTTGTTAGGGTTTCTCAAAATTTTAGGAAAATGGATTACTTCTGGTAACTTACTGGATTATTTTTTCCGACACACAAACTGAATTCTTTTGAAACATTTTAGTTTTGTCTGAGAGCCACCAACCCCGAAACCTAAAGAAAATTTTCAAATATACTTATAACTAAATTGTGATGTATAATATTAACAACTTTCAATCTTGTATGTCAGTAGACCGCCGAATATACTAAAATCTTATTGCATATTTATTTGTATGGCACGTTGTTGACACTATTGTCCCTGAATTGTGAACTCTTATCTCTCTCAAATTCCTTGTTTAACAAAGGAAAACAATATTTGTAACCGTAGCAAAACACATATAACCTGTCATACACAACCCCCTTACGCCCCTCTACCCCAGCAAGCACTGCAGGCAGGAAAAGAAGACTTTTATGAGTCTCCCCTGTCCCCAACCGGCCCGGTATATCCATCGTCTCGTAATAAGGCGTCCTGAACAGCTGCTTTTTGAGAATCCTAACAACAGGAATTATTGCCCCCCCACACTTCGCCGAAACCCAACAAGCTCAATCAACTTAATATACTATCATCGAACAAACCCAACTGAACAATGTAACATTCTTCATCTTTGCAGAACATAAACGCCATACAATGAACCATACACACCCCGATATTACTACATCTACTCAAGGTTTGTCCTCCAGGAATCAAACGTCGGAATAGACCTGAACTATATGTTTTGGTTAGATTAGTGCAGGTAGTCATTGTATTACTCTTATTTCAAAGTGGAATCAAACTGCTAAATTGCTATAAAAGAACCCGGTACCTTTTCAGAAAATGTAGCAAAACAAGTGATAATAATGATTCGATTGAGTGCGGAAATAATTCTAACACCTGAGGATCCCTGTTGTATGACTACTGCGGCGCAGATTTTCTCGTCAAGAATTGATTTCTAATTGAAGATATCGCGAGTGCTTGTAGAGCACTTTGGATATTCCTAACAGTCATCAGAATGACTTCCTCCAAGTACCCCTCCAGTACAGCACCTCCTGTACTAAAGCACCTATGACTCCCAACACGACTGGAAGAAGATGGAGAACCTGATGAGTGTGAGATATCTTCCTTACTATTAACACCACTGCCAGCCCGCACTCGGACTAGTCAATTGACAACTGTTACCCAAATAACCTGGAAAGGTTTTCTCGGTTCTTCCAAAATCTCCACTGGGAGGAGCAGTCCTCGGAGGGTATAATTTCATTTCCCCGAGGATCATACCGACAATGTTGAAGCACAAAAGGAGCCTGAGGCAATTTAGATACCTGAGGTGGAAGAAATAATTGATACTAGCCACTCATACTATTATGATGCTCCGGAGAACGACCAAGAGAGCTCTTAGGAGGATGTGGATGAACCGTAGAATTAACCTCAAGCCCTCGCCTTAATGTTGCATCCAGAGGTCTCAGATTGTTGGAAAGAGACCTCGTACAGTCCAACCCCCACTGCCTTAGCACTGGGCAACACTGAAAGGAAACGAACTGCCGTGGTAGCGGAGGTAATTACCTTTTCCGACGTATCGGTGGACGTGCTACAGGTTGGACTCCATTTCTCCAATCAATGTTTTTTAACAAGTCAGTATTAGTGGTTAACAATTCAGAGAGGAACTTGTCGGGGAGCAAAAGTAATACGTAACGTAAACAAATGAGAGCAGTACCCACTCTAGTAAACAGTCAGAATGCATACTAGGGAGCACTACGGCATCCCAGAGGGCACCCCCAATACTCTCACAGTCTAGGCCCTCAGCACTTATTTATCTACATTAGTATACCTCTTCTATTTGCTATATCGATTTTTCCTTCATGCACTCTAGAAACGGAAAGTAGTCTCCCACCTACCCGATATATTGTTCTTAACCGAGTAGTGAAGTAATTGGAAAGCTCTTTGTGAGCAGTCGTTACGGGAAATATCATATATTGTATTTTAAATACTTCGATAGGGTAAGAATGCTAGCGGCTAGGGATCCCGAATTCCAAGAGCGTATAACCCCTATCTTCATTCGGCCGATATCGACAGCGATCTAGTACGGTCACCGGGTGTAGCCCACAGGGAGTTAATTGAAGCATGATAATTTTCAGTCAAAAAATGAGAGGGTTGTGAGTAATTATGGCCCGATGCCCTCATTGATATGGCGAGTGACTTGGGAGCAATGCCGGAAACTATTAGGATTATACGGGATTGCCCAACTGATATCCAAACTCGAGTAGAAAGATTCAACAGTATGAGGAAGGGTTAGAAGTTGAGAAATAAACAGAACTAGGAAGCCACCTTGGAGGTAATTAAAGATAACATTTGAGAAAAGGAATGATACTTCTAGATGCCGGTATTGCGAGTGGTATTCTAAATGATGACCCTAATAGATAGGAGATAAAAAGAAGTACCTATTGAGGTGTTATTGGACGACGGTTTTAATGAGTACGATGAAGCGTTGGCTGCGGATCTTGCCACATGCCGAGATGTTCAGAGAACACCCACGAGTGATTCAGGAGATCGGGATGGTTCCAACAACAAACAGTACAAGGTGATTAATGCCCAACCTCACGGTATTGACACCGAAGAGGAGGGGGAGGAGGAAGTAGAGTAGCTGGGATTACTTGTAGCGAGAGATTATGAAAGGAGGGAGAGCAGGATGTGTAGAACAATTGCGAGTGCTAAGGCAGATAGCGGAGTATTTGTTCTTCTCCGTATACAGTATTAGGGTAGGTTAGAATACTTAAATAGCATATCATTTGAGTATTAGGTGGAGTATGAAGGTCTTGAATAGACCAATGCGAAAGGTGCAGTCATGGGTGCTATGGAGGCAGTAGAGATCGTCTTCCAAATGATGTTTTGGTAATCTCATGGGAGAATCGTGAATACCAGAGGCTGGTTACGTGAAGAGGTCTATATCAGGCGAGAATGAGGCACCGACACATAGGAAGTTGTACATCGGGCGTGAGCCAGCTTGCAAAGCACCTGATCTGGTAAAGTCAGGAGGCGTCAGGCCACTTAATCTATCCTAGGAACAACCGGGGCAGTCGGGAGTAATAGAGGAGAAGTAAGGATAAAAAAGCAAGCAAGTTGTGTACCATCTGGATATTAGTCTAAAGGGTGCAAATCGATCCAATTATCTAAGCATGATTACAACTGAAACTCTAAATTATCAAGAGGAACTTGAAATTTTAGTTTATCAACGAATCAGATTACATAAGAAAGCTACCGTATGTCTCCAGAGAGTTCTACTTGTCTCTAGAGACAGCTGCTAAAGCGAATTGTCTCCTCAAATCTCCCGTGGATCCTCGTGTTTCGCTTACTCCCTTGAACCTCTGGAGCTGCACAGTTTTCTCTGGGTTCTCTACAGGGACATCACCCACGAGCTCCACCGAATACCGAACACCTGTACCGGAGTCAGTTGGCGGGTCAGATAGAACGTTGTCAGAATACAAACTAATGATTAAAAACACCGGAGAGCGTTTCAAGTGTTATATACTGCTTGTGGAGCCTTGGCCACAACTAGACTGTCTTATAGTTAATATTCGAAGATTTTGGCCAGAAGCAAACAATCATTTTAATACAACTTCAAATCTGACTAAACGTTCTAGAACATACGTGAGTACGTTTAAAGCCTTCTATAAGGTTTTGGGAGCCCTTGCTTGTGCGACTAGGTTTAAATTGTATTTTATAAGTGAGATTAAACCTTATTTATGCTATCAAATACTATATGGTGAAGGGTATCCTTTAAGGTATGAATGTGCTTCTTACAGGTGATAAATGGGGCAACAAAGTCAATTATTAACTGGAAAAGAACGGTTTCATTAGTGACCCTGACAAGTATTCGGTAAAGATTTATTGTTTTGTGTCAGCATTTTAGAAGGCTCCAATGGACTTCAGACAGGCAGTTGGCAATTACAGGTTCTGGAAATCCTGCACGTGATATTTCTGAAGTATTACAAAGACGAAAAGATGCGTGGTGCCAAGGATCCTGATTTCATCGATTGTATATTTCCGGAATTCACATACATGGTCTGCCCTGGGATATGGTTTGTCCCCTGATTTTGTACAACTGGAGACTACGTAGAAGGTTTGCACTTCAACATGAGTCAGAATATAGATAACATCTGTAACGCGTCTGTAGCAATGTGAAAGGCTCCTGTTGACTCTCGAATGTCAAGCAACGCATTTTAGGATGATGGTTACATGGAAGAATAGAAGTGTACCGAACGAAGTGGACACTCTAGAAGTAATAGGAGAAACGATTGAAGAGAAGGTGGGACAGAAGGAAGATGATGAGGCATTGGCAGCAGATATCACTGTATGGATGGGAGTAATGGTCAATCACAAGGCTCAAGGAGACCGAGCTACGGTCGAGCATAGGAGGTAGACAATATTGGCGTGATATTATGATTGGGTGTTATGGCAAGGGAGATAGGTGTAGCGGCAGGTATTACACGAAAGGCTTCTGAAGCCTAATGAACGAAATACAGTCTCTAGTAGGAGAATGTCGGACAGGATTTTGAGGTTGCCCAGGAACCGTCGCCCAACAATTCCCAATTCCGTGTATACGGATCAAATAGGCCGCCCGGAGTCCATCGCCATCGTCAAATATGTAGGTACCGGGGGTGGTGGTCGTGATGGCAGGGGCGTAGGTGGTGGTTGGGGGCTGTTGGGTAGAGTAACCCCTTGTGAGTCTTGGCGACCGCATTGGGCGAATCCCACTCCTTGCTTCTGGTATGTTTTCTTACAGCGACTCAGATTCTGACGTACAGGTTACCGCCCAGGTGTGATTTGTAACAGTAATTCGGATTTCAATCTCGGATCATGATATTCGCAATACTTGAATCATAATATGTGAGTGACGATCCATGACCGACATTCCATATTCTGTATTGTTGCAGTCTCTGGTATGGCAATCTCGGACCGGATTTCGAGGTTGGCCAAGAACCGTCGCCCTACAATTCCCGATTCCGTGGCTATGGGTCGAACAGGACGCCCTGAGTCCACCCCCATCGTCAAATATGTAGGTACCGGGGGTCTTGGACGTGATGGCAGGGGCGTGGGTGGTGGTTGGGGGCTGTTGGGTAGGGTAACTCCTTGTGAGTCTTGGCGACCGAATCGGGCGAATCCCACTCCTCATCTCTTGTGGGTTTTCTTAAACTCATTCGGATTCTGACCTATAGGTTACCTTGTTGAAACACTCTTGATTCTTACCTCCTGTTTACATCATTAGCCGAATCCTACTCCATGCCACAGATGTCTTTTCTCAAACTAATTCGGATTTCAATCCCAAACCACACTATTTAGAATATTTCCAGACACTAGGAGTTTACTTTGCATCTAGATATATTACGACGATATCACTTAATAAAAGGACACAAAGCTCTCATTGCGGGGCATCCAAGTCTCCGTAGGTGGGTAAGAAATCTCTTTGTATCGTCTGGTGTATCTCGGACCCTAACTACCCACAACTCAACTTCAACCTCCAACAAATACACATTTCAGCATTGCACTTCGAGAAGGACGCTCGTAACCCTAACTACCCACAATCCAGCTTCAACCTCCACCAAATACACATTTCTGAATTACAATTCCAGATGGCCACTCGTAACCCTAACTAGCTACATACCAGTGTCAACCTCCACCAAATACAGATTTCTGTATTACACTTCGAGAGGAATGCTGGTAACCCTAACTACCCACAACACTGATTCAATCTCCACCAAATACACATTTGTGTATTGTTGCAGTCTGGTAGGGCAATCTCGGACCGGATTTCGAGGTTGGCCAAGAACCGTCGCCCTACAATTCCCGATTCCGTGGCTATGGGTCGAACAGGACGCCCCGAGTCCACCCCCATCGTCAGGTATGTGGGTACAGGGGGTCGTGGTCGTGATGGCAGGGGTGGAGGTGGTGGTTGGGAGCTGTTGGGTAGGGTAACTCCCTGTGAGTCTTGGCGACTCTGGTAGGGCAATCTCGGACCGGATTTCGAGGTTGGCCAAGAACCGTCGCCCTACAATTCCCGATTCCGTGGCTATGGGTCGAACAGGACGCCCCGAGTCCACCCCCATCGTCAGGTATGTGTGTACAGGGGGTCGTGGTCGTGATGGCAGGGGTGGAGGTGGTGGTTGGGGGCTGTTGGGTAGGGTAACTCCTTGTGAGTCTTGGCGACCTGTCCTGGTTCACTCCCGGCACCGCCATTCACCCGGCGGGTACCACGATCGATGCCTCCATGGTACCGAACGCACCGTCTCGAACCCACGATCATGACGGCGCTCGAAATTTAACGATGCCGCGTTTCCCCATCCTCCGCTTCGATGGAATACATGAATTGCTGATTCCGACCTACAGGTTACCGCATCGGGCGAATCCCACTCCTTGACTCCAGTGTGTTTTATCACACCGACTCGGATGCTGATCTTTACCTTACCGCCCGGCTGTGTTTTCTAACAGTAATTCGCATTTCAATTTCGGACAATGATATTCGCAATACTTGAAACCAAATATGTGAGTGACGATCCATGACCGACATTCCATATTGTGTATTGTTAGGGTTGCTCAAAATTTCAAGCCAATTGATTAATTGTAACTTACTGGATTATTTTTTCCGACCCACACACCAAATTTCTTTGAAACATGTTATCTTTATCTGAGAAACGTTAACTTCGAAAGCTAAAGAAAATTTTCAAATATACTCATAAACTAAATTCTGATATATGATATTAACAACTTACAATCCTAACAAAACCGATAAAATTTTTTTGCAAACACGATCCTGTGTATCAGTAGACCGCACAATATACTAAAATCTTATCGAACATCTATTTGTACGTCAAGTTATTGCCACTCTGGTCCCTGAATTGTGAACTCTTATCCCTCCTGAACCACTTGTTTAACAAAGGAAAACAACCTTCGTGACCGTAGCAAAATACTCATAACCTGTGTAACGGCAATATTATATTCTGGCTGGGGTGATGGATTGGATCGTGAAGAGGAAGTATTGCGCAGTTGAACTATGATTTGTAATGGGGTTTCCGCTATGTTCTTTCGGTTTCCGTTACGCGGAGTATTAGTCATCAATGGACTAGGGGTTGGATATATAAGGGAGCGTTGTCTCGTGCCTTTTCATGTTTCTCTTCCTTTCCTTTTCTCTTCACGGAACCTCTTGTATCTTACCCTCGCAACACCAAAACTTTCGATCAAACAATACTTTTGGCCTGCATTCCCGATAAAAACTTTTACTCGAACACGATCCTGTATGTCAATAGACCGCGTAATCTATTGCTATCTTATCGCACATCTGTTCGTACGCGAAGTTATTCACGCTCTAGTTCCTGAGTTGTGAACTCTACCCCTCAACCCTCGCTTAAGTCTCGCGACAACAGCGAAAATAACAACAACAAACCTGGCCTCACCAAACCCACTCAACCCCCCAAACACCGCGGGCAGGAAGAGAACTCTATCAGAAGTCTTTCCCAACCCAATCCGAACAGGAACATCAGTGATGTCCCAGCAAGCTTCTCTGAGCTCCTGGTTCGCAGGAGCCCCCCCACCAGGAACTCCGGCCCCCCCTCGCTTCCCTGACACCCAATCGGCCCAACAAACACAATCCACCACGGTAGAACAGACCCAACTCGGCAACGAACCTTTCTCAATCTTCGCTTAACACACCCAATACAACGAACCATACGCACCAAAATACGATTATATTCACCCCAGCATCGTTCCCCAAGAAATCCACGCCAGAATGGACCTAAACTACGTCTCCTGGGTAGTTAGAAACGCCCTCACAGTAGCACTCGAACTCCTCAACCAGACAACCGAACAAACCAATAAGGATTTGAAAGCCACTATAGAAGTCCTCTCCACCCAAAACGAATCGCTCAAACACACCGTTGACATCCTGCCCAAACAAATGTTTGAAATAACAAAAAACCAAGACAAAACATCTGAGAAACTCCACCGTCTCCAACAACAAATCACCAACCTCTCCGCCAACAGGCTCAACAACCAAGCAGCTAGTGAAGGAAGAGCTGCCGCAATCGCCGCCGTTGCCGCCGCTACCATCACCGGCCCCACCACACCCGCCAACAACTCCAACCACGCCCAACAAACCAGAGGAAAAGGCAAAGAAACACCGAATCTACCAGCACCGAAATCCTATGCATCTGCTGCAGCAGGAAACACCAAACCTGAATTCACGATGGTCACGAATAAGAGGAAGACCAAACCCAAGGCAGACCCCCTGTTCAAACCCGAAATCACCAAACTCAACCGAGAAATCGTCATCGAAACAAACAAGAAACCCCCGGTCACCCCATCGGATATCAGAGCTAAGATAAATGCAAAAATTCAAGACCCCGACTGTCAACTAATCGCCGCCCGGAAAACAACCAAGAACAACATCATCCTGGAATCAAAATTCGCAACCCCAGCAACAAAGGTCCTTGAATACAAAAAGGAAATCGAAACCGCCCTGAACGAATTAAAAGTACCCTTCGTCGACATCCGAGTTAACTCCAGATGGTCCAAGTTCATCCTCCATGGTATCCCTACCTCTATCGGTGAGGCTTTCGACGCAGGACAACTACTAGCCTCGGAAATCAGAAACAACTATGGTAACACCTTCGAATTGGCACAAATCCCAAGATGGCTATCGAAACCAGAAGCCAGAATCGGGAAATCCCACTCTTCCATGATCATTGCCCTCCCTGGACAGGTCACCAAAGAGAACCTCGGTCTCCGATACCTCACCCTCTTCGATAGAAACTGCAAAATTGACAGTTACCTCCCAGCAAACCCAGAAACCCAATGCGCCAAATGCCTCGAATACGGCCACAGACAAGAACGCTGCTCCCACACCAACGGAAGATGCGGACACTGTGCCGAGGAACACCAAACCAAAGACCACCCATGCACAGAATGCGCCGGAGGCCTTAGATACTCACACACACCCATCTGATTCTACCACTGCAAGGCCCCCCATAAAGCAACAGACGCCAACTGTCCAGAACAAACCAAAGTCCGCATTACAAACAAACTCGGACCAGATAGAAACCCAAGCCCCCTACCAATACCCATTGTCATCCCGGCCCAGGACCCCCCTCAAGAAGACGCAGCCATGGATAACACCCAATGAGTTACATCAAAAGAACCACGGCTATCGCACAGCAACTGAACTGCGCGAAAAATGAGCTCACAACAAAGTCAGTAGTGGAGGAAGTAGAACAGGACCACAATATACTTTTTCTTTTGTTACAGGAACCATGGAATAATAAGGACGGCCACCCACCGGAATCCCCCCTCTTCTATCTATTTACAGCCAGCAACAAGGGCACCAAAGCCGCCACATACATCAGGAAACACGCCAACCTGAAACCAAAACATCACTACACCCACAACAACTTTATCGTCTCCGTCATGGTGGAGATCCAAGACCAGAGAACACAGATCCTTAACATATACTCACCAGGGAGAAGCGGACCCTTCGCAGAAATCTCCCGCCAAATAAACACAATCCAAAACTGCATTGTAATGGGAGACTTCAATAGCCACCACCAACTCTGGTATGGACATAGATCCCATGACTATACCAATACTATCAGAACAGACAAGCCCGGATCCAAGAAGCTAAAAAGATGGATCGACCAACAAAGGCTATCCCTACTCAACGAACCAGGCGAATTCACACACTTCCCCAGAAACAACAACAGGCCGACCATCATCGACCTGACTCTAGTCAAGGGACCAGTACTGGACCATGAAGTCCGTTGGAACATCGACCGACATGGTGCGGGTTCCGATCATGGGAAAACCATCCTGCAACTACGAATAGAAAGGCCCCCTCACACCCCCCAGGAGACTATGGCACCGAACGAACTGGGGAAAACTGGAAGAAAACATCTCAGGCCTCCACCTCCCCCCCGAATCATGGGAAAGTCAGAATCACACAAAGCAATCGGCCGACTTCATCCTCGAACACATCGATAGCCTAATAGATCAAGTCACCCCATGGAGTCAAGGACATCTCAAGTCCAAGAAATGGTGGACCCCAGAGCTGAAGGAACTCAAATCAACCCTCAACACACTAGAAAGGAAAGCCAGAAATACCCAAAGGAACGAAGACAGGGAATCCTTCAGGAAAACGAGCAGAAAATGAACCACAGCGATCCGCAATGCTAAGGCGAAACAAAGGGAAAAAGAACTCACGGAGGCCAAGGGAAGTGTCATCTGGAAACTAGTCAACACGGGGAAAAGGAGGGACATTACAATCCCAACTATACAAGGTGAAGAAACGTTTGCGGAGAAGTGCCAAGCTCTAAGAGCCCAACTCTTCCCCACAAATTGGACGTCCCCCAACAACCCCTCACTCCAAATCAGACCCCCCTCCTTTGACAGACCCCCCTCCTTTGACAGACCCCCCTCCTTTGACATTAGTGACGATTTTCAGGAAGTAACCCCAGAACAAATCACATCCGCAATCAGATCATGCCCAACACACTCAGCCACTGGCCCTGATAACATCCCATACCCTCTCATACAAGCAACAATCAAGGCAAACACCCAACTCTTCCAGGACATGTTCTCAGCCATGCTCCGACATGGGGTCCAACCGGACCAATGGAAAGTGGCAAAATGCATACCAATCCCGAAACCAGGAAAATGTGAGTATTCATCGGCCAAAGCCTACCGACCCATCTCCCTATTACAATGCTTCAGCAAAGTACTGGAAAAGATAGTGGCAACAAAACTATGCACTGCCGGAACTATCCTGGAAACCCTCAGTAAAGACCAATTCGGAGGAAGACCAACAATCTCAGCCATTGATGCTTTACTACGAACCCTCACGCCCATCCAACAGAACCTCTTGATCAAACGAACTACAGGAACCACCCCAGACAGACCAGCTCTCCTCACAAACGACATACAAGGAGCCTTCAACTGTGTCGACCACCTCCTACTTGCAGAAATCATGACCCAACAAAGATTCCCAACATACCTAACCAACTGGTGCAAGGAATACAATACCAACCGAACACTCCAATTCCAATTCAACCAGGAACTGGAACCACCACAACCATATACCTCAGGACTACCCCAAGGGTCCCCCCTATCCCCAGTATTATTTATGATATACGCTGGGGTAATAACAGACCCCACCAACTCCCCCAAAGAAATCAACACCACCTACATCGATGACGACGCACTTGTACAACTCGCGAAGTCCCCCCTCTTCTTCACCAAAAGACTTAACGAAAGGATGGCTGAAAGAGTCAAGAAAGCGGCACCCCTTAACATCAAATACGAACCACAGAAATCGGACCTGGTCTTCTTCAAACCTACAACATCGAGTACCCCAACTCCCAAAAACTCGGTAATAATCGCAAAAGAAGAAATCCAACCCAAAGACAGACTCAAATATGTTGGAGTCTGGCTGGACTCAAACCTCTCCTTCCGACCCCACATTGAAGAAACCATCACCAAAGGCCTCAAAGCCTTTAGCAGAATCAGAAACATCGCCTACCTCCCCGGATCAACAGTAAAATCCATCCACCACCTTGTCGTCCAAGGTTTCCTCCCCACCATCCTATGGGGATCAGAGGCATGGTGGACGGGAGCAGATCACATCCTCCGATCACTATCCCCTCTCTATAATGAAGCCGCCAGAATAATAACAGGCCTACCCCGTTGGACAAAAACCGAGAGACTACCAAAAGAGGCAGCACTCCCCCCACTTGAATACCTCCTCAACCACAAATCACGGAAATATGGGACGCACATTCTTTGCTACCCTGCGGACCACCCACTCAACGAAGGACTCATACAGCTCCTCCCCACCAAAATAAAAGACACCAAAGGCACAGGCCTACACCGGATTGCATCACTCATGCTACCCTTCCAGGAACCAGGCAACCATAGAGAACGATGGATCCAGAATGACACCCTTACCAAACGGATGCTGGAAGAATGGAACTCCATCCCATGCACCAACTACCACGAACCAGGAACCCTAAAAATCAAACCCAAGCGAGCAAAACTTCCCCGATCCAAAGCAAAACTCATACACCGCATACGATATCAAGTCACCAGGATAGACAGATATGCAGCATTCACGGAACCCGAACCCTGTCAATGTGGCTCGGAACAATCCTCCAAGCACACCATGATCGACTGTCCATGATGGACACAATTACGAAGGCCACTCATGGAGAAAATCCCAGGACCGCCGACTTGGGAAAACTGGCTATTTATCAACCTCAATGTAGACCTGGTTCTACAATTCGCAGCAAAAACCAACCCACTCGACTGGTACGCAATGGACGAGGAGAACCCAGAGGAATGACTACTGTTTCCTTTATTTTTCTTTCTTTCCCTTTCTGTATCTCCTTTTTGATTCTTCGCGTTGCTTTTCCTTTTTTTTTTTTTTACTTTTGTTCTTTCTTATATTTATAGGTGGAGGTTTCGGCGTGCGATAAGTCCTGTACTTCAAAGCAATATAAAACTATCTATCTCTCTTGTATTTACTCTACGAATACTACTTTTGTTCTACGTCTCGTCATAGGGTTAAACTGGTTAGTCAGACCAGGTAGAGCCGCCCCATAGCCCATAGTCTCGAATACCTATTACTACGTCCTTGCCTCGGTTGTATTCCTTGGCACTATAGTCCCTACGCACATAGACCCCTGTTACAACCTGGCATACTGAATCCCCTTACTCCCCTCTACACCACCGAGAACTGCAGGCAGGAAAATAAGACTTTCAGATGTCTCTCCTGCCCCCAACCGATCCGGGATATCCGTCATGTCCCAACAAGGCTTCCTGGACTTCTGCTTTGTGAGAATCCTATCTATAGGAATTTTTGCCCCCCCACATTTCGCCGAAACCCAACAAGCTCAATCAACTCAATCCACTAACATCGAATAAATCCACGTGAACAATGAACCATTCTTCATCTTTGCAGAACACACACCATACAATTAACAATACAAACCCCAATGTGACTACATTCATTCAAGGATTGTCCTCCAGGAATCAAACGCCAGAATAGACCTGAACTATATGTTGTGGGTAGTTAGTAACGCCCTCACCATCGCTATTGAACAGATCAAACAAAACACCAACCAGATCAACCGCGAGAACACTGTCATCAAGCAATCCTTCTTTCAACAAAATGGGGCTCTGAAACACACCTTCGACATCTCAGCAAAACAGATGTTCGAAATAATCAAGAAACTTGACAAAATTAACGAAAAACTCCACCGGCTACAACACCAAACCTCCTCAATTAACCAGACTCAACAGAACCATTCCAACCTCCCCAGACCGATCATAGTCCCCCCAGCCACAGCTGCAGACTGAGTCGCCACATCAGATAAAGGCAAGAAACTCGAAATAACTGTTACCCATGCCCAACCTAATTCAGCAGCGAACACGGGTCATACGCTATCAACACAACCAAGATACAGGCACTGAATTCACAATGGTCACCAACAAGGGGAAACAAAAAGCTAAAAGTTACCTACTGTGTAAATCAGAATTCACAAAAATCAAAAGGGAACTCGTTATCAAGGCAAGCAGGGATCCACTAATCAGCCCCCGATGTCAGAACCAAAATCAACTCCAAAATCCAAGATCCTGACTGCCAAATCATCGCCAATTAGAAAACGAAAAAGATAACTATATCTCAGAATCAATATTCACAACCGCAGCTACCAAAGTCTTCAAATACAAAAAAAGAAATCGAAGCCGCCCGCAATAAACTAAAAGTAACTATTATTGACAGCGGAGTTGATTCCTTGAGACAGTTACCAGTGCTTTCCGGGTTCAACCTGATCAACGAGTGCCGAAAACAACACCCTGTACCTCCATCAATGCGGACTGAACCCCAGATTCTGGCAAGTACTAACCTAGCTCCACCGGACACTGAAACGATCTTTTGAAGTAACTGCGGAGTAACCCTAACTGAATCGAACTCCTTTCCTGACTTCAGGTCTGAACTCTATAAACCATACATGGGTGACGATCAAGACCTAGCAATAGGTACAGCAAAATGCCCACTAGCATCAGTATCCACTCCTTCCTCAAAACACATCAGTTCTTCACCAGAACCCCTTGTATGTAAGATCATACTTCGGGTTAGTGCTACCCCACCACTATCCGCTAGTGCTCCTCGAAAGAAGATTGGCCCGAAGATCATAATCCCAGGTCAAGTTCCCACTGGGTCCAGGTCTAGTGCAGTACGCTCAACAGGGCCAGCAACAACAGGCCCAACAATAGACCCAGCAACAGGCTACTCAACAGGCTCAGGAGGCTCTACTACTCCCTCACCATCACCCGCCATTCCTCTACCGAAGGTTCTTGCACCAGCGACCCCTACATTCAAGCCCCGACACCTCTCTCAGTTATTTTCTAGTACAAGTATGGCCAAACTAATAGACCACCCCTCACCAAAACGAAAGAGATGAATCAGACCTGAACTATCGCCGATTGTACAAGAGACATCTCCGATTGTCCAAAAGATATCCTCGAGCTCGTGGACATTTAAAATGACTCAAGCAACCAAAGCAAATATGACTTTAGGTATACTCAAGCTACCTAAACTGTACACCAGCATCCGCAACGGTCTAAAAATGGGAATGCAAAATGTAGGTTGGATGAATAAAAACATCTCCGGATTGGCTACGTTTAATGCCCCATGCCTTTACTTAAAGAACCCGACCTCCCTCAATAGTTTTCTGACAATTTGGATTGTGGGTGATGCCAGTGCCTATAGAGCACTGGCGGATACTCTACAGTGTCTCATTGTGGATGTCGGTACAAAGAATAAGTTATCAAGGGGATGGGGAAACTATCAGTTGAAAGAGGCTGCTACTTATAGTGATGATGATAATGATGACGGTGGTCAGGCACCTGAAAGACTCTATCGCAAAGGAAAGGAGCTTGCAGTACCACTGGGGCTTGTGTGACCTTACATAATGGTTACCGCGGTGGACCCAGATGGAATAGGGCAGTCTTTATCCTTGTTTCACTACTTGCTTAAACCTGGTATCATCTCCTAAACGAACCTTCTTTCATCGGAATTTCGACCAAAATAACCTTCCCCCACTTATGCAACTGGATCCTGACGCACACCTTACCTGTCAGAGCAGTCAGGACTATCCGGGTGGTAATTGACAACATCCCCCCGGTAACTGTTCCTCTTGGTTGGCTGTTTGAGGTATAAATTACGGATTCAGAGGAGCCCGAAGGTTGATTGAAGAACAGGAATATCAAGCCTCTGAAGATATTGGCGGTCCTCCAAAGAGCAGGTGCGGATGCTAACCTGGGTGATACGGGATCCCCTCCGTTCAATCCAGCTTTCTCTCACGTAGAGGAAGATGATTATAGCGTTATCGATATTCCTGCAGACGAATCGGATTACGAGGGGAGAAGGCGCCGGATAAATGCCAAAACGCTGAGGGTATATGTGCCTAGAACTGATTCCAGTAATAAAATGCTAAGTCTGACTCTTCTTAGCCGTCGCGTTAGACAGCAGGATGCTATTGATGACCTAGCCCCCAAATACATTGGGTAGTATCCTTTGGGTGTCGGGGTTGTTCACCTGAACTTCTTATAGTGGATGATCTGGATACCTGTTGGGATAGCAGAGAAGAGAGCTGCCGACGCACTCGAGGCTGATGGTGCTGGAGGTGGTGGAGGTGGTCGTAGAGGTGGTGGTGATGATGGCGGACATTATTAGTTCCCTTTGGTATAATCTCTAACTTTCCTTCCTGCAGAATTGTAACTAACCTTTTAATAGTTGTTAGGATTACACTGTGAGCACTACCGATAGCTGCTGAAGTGCGGTACAATTTGGTGTTTTGGATTTCCTTTTGTATATCAAAGGATATGTTATATCAGATAAAATTGTATTAGATTAGATTAGATAAGATTAGATTAGGTTAGATTAGTCCAGGTAGTAATTGCATTACTATTATTTCAAAGTCGAATCAAACTCCTAGATTGCTGTCAGAGCAACCGGTACCTCTTCAGAAAGTGCAGTGTAATGAGTGATGATAAATGATTCAGTTGAGTGCGGAAATAATGGTAACACCGGATGATCCCTGGCATATGAATACAGCGGCGCAAATTTTCTCAGGAAGAATTGTTTTCTAATTGAAGATATCGCGAGTGCTTCTAGAGCACTGCGGATATTCCTACCTATTATCAAAATGGCTCCCTTCAAGCACTCTTCCAGTACAGCACCTCCTGTACCAAACTGCCTATGACTCCAAACATGACTTGAAGAAAATGGAGAGACTGATGAGTGTGATATATCTTACTGACTATTAACCCCACTGCCAGCCCGCACTTGGACTAGTCAATCGACAACTGTTACCCACATAACTTGGAAATGTTTTCTCGGTTTTTCTGAAATCTTCACTGGTAGGAGCAGTCCTTGGAGGGTAGAATTACATCTCCCCGAGAATGATACTGATAATTTTCAAGTGCAGGAGGTGCCTGAGGTAATTTAGGTGCCTGAGGTGGAAGAAATAATTGATACTAGCTACTCAGACTATTATGATGCTCCGGAGAACGACCATGAGAGCTCTTCGGAGGATGAGGATGAACCGTAGGATGAACCTCAAGCCCTCCCCTGAATCTTCCATCCTGAAATCTCAGACTGTCAGAAAGAGACCTCATACAGTTCAACTAACCACTGCCAGACCATTGGGCAATGCTCAGAGGAAACCAACTGAGGTAGTAGCAGAGGTGATTGCTTCTTCCGATGTATTGGTGGACTTGGTACAGGTTCGACACTATCTGGCCCATTCATACCTTGTAACATGTCAGTATTAGTGGTTAACGATTCAGAGAAGAACTCGACGGGGCACGAAAGTAATAAGTAAACAAAGGAGAGAAGCACCCACTCTAGCACCCAGCCAGAATGCATACTAGGGAGTACTCACAGCATCTCAGAGAGCACTTCTGGCATCCCAGAGAGCACCCCCAAAACGCTCACAGTCTAGGTCCTCTGCACTTATTTATTTACATGAGTACACCTCTTCCATGCGCTATATCGATTTTTCCTTCATGCACTCCTGAAATGGAAGATCATCTCCCACGTACCGGACATATCGTTCTTCACCGCGTAGCGGGGTAATTGGGAAGCGCTCTGTGAGCAGTCGTTCCGGGAATTATCGATGTATTGTATTTTAAATACTTCGATGTGGTAAGAATGCTAGGGGTTAGGGATCCCGAATTCCTAGAGGGCATAACCCTTACCCTTATTTGCCTGATATCAACGGCGATTTAGCATGGAAATCGGCGTAGTCCACAGGGAGTTACTTGAAGCCTGAGGATTTTCAGTCACAGAATGACAGTGTTGTGAGTAAGTATGGCCCGATGCCCTTATTGATATGGCGAGTGCCTTGGGAGCAACGCCGGAAGCTCCTAGAGCTATAAGGGATTGCCGAGCTGATATTTAAACTCAAGTAGAAACGTTCAACAGGATGAGCAACACTTAAAAGAGGGGAAAAAACAGAACCAGGAGGCCACCTTGAAGGTATTCAAAGATAACTATCGAGAAAAGGTATGATACTTCTAGATGCCGGTAATGCGAGTGATATTCAAAATGATGACCACAATAGATACGAGATAAAAAGGGGCTAACTATTGAGGTTATACCGCAGGAGGGTCTTAGCGAAGACAATGAAGCGCTAGCTGCCGATCTTGCCGCATTCCGAGATGCTCAAAGTACACCCATGAGTGCTTCAGGAGGTCGGGTTGGTTCCGACAGTACCCAATACAAAGTGATTAATACCCGACATGGCGGCATTGGCACCGAAGAGGAGGGTGAGGAGGAAGAAGAGGAGCCGGGATTACCTGTAGGAGGGGTTAGGAAACGGGGGAGAGCTGGATATATAGAACAATCACGAGTGCTAACGAAGATAGTGGGTGATATGATTTTTTCCGTATGCTGTATTAGGGTTAGTTTGGCTGTTTAAATAGCATGTTATTTGAGTATTAGGTGGAGGATCACGGGGTTGAATAGACCAATGCTAAAAGTTCAGTCGCGAGTGCTATGGAGGCAGTAGAGATCGTCGTCTGAGTGATGTTTTAATAATCTCATTGGGGAGTTGTGAATACTAGAGGCTGGTACCATGGAGAGATGTATGCCAGGAGAGAATTGGGCACCGACATATAGAAAATGGTACATCGGGTGTGAGCCAGGTTTCAAAGGACTTGATCTGGCATAGTCAGGAGGTGTGAGGGCAATTAATCTATCCCAGGGCCCGCCGGGGCAGTCCGGGGTAATACAGGAGTAGTCAGGATAAACAAGCGAGCAACTGATGTACCCTTTAAATAGTAGTTTAAAGGGCGCAAATCAATCCAATTATATAAGTATGATTGCAACTGAAACTATAAATCATCAACAGGAACCGAAAATTTTAGTTTATCAACGAATCAGATTATATCAGCAACCTACCGTGTATCTCCGGAGACTTTGACTAGTCTCCGGAGCCTTCGACTAGTCTCCGGAAACCGCTGCTAAGGCGCCTTGCTTCCTCAAATCTCCCCTGGATCCTCATATCTTGCTTACTCTCTTGAACCTTTGAGCTGCCCAGTTCTCTCTTGATGCTCTCCAGGGACATCACCCAGGGCCCCACCGAATACCGAACATCTGAACCGGACTCAGTTGGCTGGTCAGATAGCAAGTTGCCAGAATACAAACTAATGATTAAATACACTAGAGAGCTTTTTGAGCATTATATACTGCTTGAGGAGCCTTTGCCACAACCTGACTCACCTGTGGTTAATATTCGAAGATTTTGCGTAGAAGCAAACAATCATTTTAATACAACTTTAAATCTGACTAAAAGTGTTAGAACAGACATGAGTAGGTTTAAAGCCTTCAACATGGCTCAGGGAGCCCTTACTTATGCAATTAGGCTCAAATCGTATTTTCAGGAGTGAGATCACACTTTATCTATGCCATCAAAGTCTATATGGCGAAGTGTATCCTGTAATGGATGAATGAGCTTCTTACAGTTGATAAATGAGCCACCAAAGTCAATTATCTACTCGAAAAGGACCATTTCATTAGTGACCCTGACAACTGTTTGGTAAACATTTCTTGTCTTCGGTTAGCATTTTAGAATGCTCTAACTGACTTCAGACAGGCCGTCGGCACTTGTGGGCTCCAGAAGTCCTGGACGGAATATTTCTGAAGTATTACAAAGACGACAAGATGCGTGGTGCAAAGGATCATGATTTCGTGGATGGTATTTCTCCCGAATTCATAAGCCCGGTCAGTACCGAGATCTGGTTTATCCTCCGATGTTGGACAACTGGAGATTACGTAGAAAGTGTGCACTTCAACCCGACCCAGAATATAGATATCATGTGTAAGGCGTCTCCAGTCCTGTGAAAGGCTCCTGCTGACTTGTGAATGTGAAGCAACGTATTCTAGGATGATGGATACATGTAAGAAGAGAAGTGTACAGAACCAAGTAGGCACTCTAGAAGTAATACGAGAAACGATTGGAGTGAAGGTCGGTATCCCGATCCAACTACACATGATACTGCACGTACTAATAACGTAACTATATAGGTTGAGTAATTATAAGGACCCGAGGAGTGATATCGAAGGTGGGGCAGAAGAAAGATGATGAGGCATTGTCAGCAGATATCATGGCGTGGAGGGCTGCAAAGGCCCGTCGCAGGGCTCGGGGAGACAGAGCTATGGTCGAGCATAGCAAGTTGGACAATATTGATGTGTCACCATGACTGGGTTATAGGGTAGAGGAGCTAGGTGAAGCAGCAGATGTTACATCACCGGCTTCTGAAGTCTAACCAAGGAAATACAGTCTCATGGTTGAAAGTTATAGTTTGTACGATGTGTGTATAGCAACAGGCATCAATATAAGGTTAACAAGGGTTACACACCGAAACTAGGGTTAACCAGAGATAGCTAGGGTTAGACACCGAAACTAGGGTTAACCAGGGTTAGCTAGGGTTACACACCGAAACTAGGGTTCTAGTAGGAGAATGTCGGACAGGATTTTGAGGTTGCCTGGGAACCGTCGCCCCACAATTCCCAATTCCGTGCTTACCGATTAAATAGGCCGCCCCGAGTCCATCGCCATCGTCAAATATGTAGGTACCGGGGGTGGTGGTCGTGATGGCAGGGGCGTAGGTGGTGGTTGGGGGCTGTTGGGTAGGGTAACTCCCTGTGAGTCTTGGCGGCCTGTCCTGCAGCACTTCCGGCGCCGTCACTCACCAGTCGGGTACCACGATCGATGCCTGCATGGTACCGAACGCACCATCTCAACCTCACGATCATGACGGCGCTCGAAATTTAACGATGCCGAGTTTCCCCATCCTCCGCTTCGATGGAATACATGAATTTCGGATTCTGACCTCCGGGTTACCGCATTGGGCGAATCCCACTCCTTGACTCCGGTGCGTTTTATTGCACCGACTCGGATTCTGATCTTCAGCTTACCGCCCGGGTGTGTTTTCTAACAGTAATTCGGATTTCAATCTAGGACCATGATATTCGCAATACTTGAAACCCAATATGTGAGTGACGATCCATGACCGACATTCCATATTGTGTATTGTTGCAGTCTAGTAGGGCAATCTCGGACCGGATTTCGAGGTTGGCCAAGAACCGTCGCCCTACAATTCCCGATTCCGTGGCTATGGGTCGAACAGGACGCCCTGAGTCCATCGCCATCGTCAAATATGTAGGTACCGGGGGTCGTGGACGTGATGGCAGGGGCGTGGGTGGTGGTTGGGGGCTGTTGGGTAGGGTAACTCCCTGTGAGTCTTGGTGGCCTGTCCTGCAGCACTTCCGGCGCCGTCACTCACCGGTCCGGTACCACGATCGATGCCTGCATGGTACCGAACGCACCGTCCCAAGCCTACGATCATGACGGCGCTCGAAATTTAACGATGCCGAGTTTTCCCATCCTCCGCTTCGATGGAATACATGAATTTCGGATTCTGACCTCCGGGTTACCGAATCGGGCGAATCCCACTCCTGGACTCCGGTGTGTTTTATTGCACCGACTCGGATTCCGATCTTCAGCTTACCGCCCGGGTGTGTTTTCTAACAGTAATTCGGATTTCAATCTCGGACCATGATATTCGCAATACTTGAAACCCAATATGTGAGTGATGATCCATGACCGACATTCCATATTGTGTATTGTTGCAGTCTGGTTTTATATATCTCCTTGTTAGGGTTGCTCAAAATTTTAAGGCAATGGATTACTTCTGGTAACTTACTGGATTATTTTTTCCGACCCACACACCGAATTCTTTTGAAACATCTTAGTTTTGTCTGAGAGCCGCTAACCCCGAAACCTAAAGAAAATTTTCAAATATACTCATAAACTAAATTCTTATATATAATATTAACAACTTACAATCCTAACAACACCGATAAAATTTTTTGGAACACGATCCTGTGTGTCAGTAGACCGCAGAATATACTAAAATCTTATCGTATATCTATTTGTACGGCAAGTTATTGACACTCTGGTACCTGAATTGTGAACTCTTATCCCTCCCAAACCACTTGTTTAACAAATGGAAACAATCTTCGTAACCGGAGTAAAACACTCATAACCTGGCATACACAACCCCCTTACGCCCCTCTACCCCACCGAGCACTGCAGGCAGGAAAAGAAGACTTTGACAAGTCTCTCCTACCCCCAACCGATCCGGGATATCCGTCATCTCCCAACAAGGCGTACTGAACCTCTGCTTCGTGAGAATCCTAACAACAGGAATTCTTGCCCCCCCACATTTCGCCGAAACCCAACAAGCTCAATCAACTCAATCTACTATCATCGAACAAATCTAACTGAACAATGAACAATTCTTCATCTTCGCAGAACACACCCCATACAATGAACAATATACACCCCGATATTACTACATCTACTTAAGGGTTGTCCTCCAGGAATCAAACGCCAGAATAGAGCTGAACTATATGTTGTGGTTAGATTAGTGCAGGTAGTCACTGCATTACTATTATTTCAAAGTGGAATCAAACTCCTAGATTGTTCTAAGAGTACCCGGTACCTCTTCAGAAAGTGCAGTAAAACGAGTGATGATAAATGATTCGGTTGAGTTCGGAAATAATTGTAACACCGGATGATCCCTGTCATATGAATACAGCGGCGCAAATCTTCTCGCCAATAATTGATTTCTAATTGAAGATATCGCGAGTGCTTGTAGAGTACAGCGGATATTCCTACCAGTCATCAAAATGGCTTCCTCCAAGCACTCCTCCAGTACAGCACCTCCTGTACCAAAGCGCCTATTACTCCTAACACGACTTGAAGAAGATGAAGAGATTGATGAGTGTGAGATATCTTACTGACTATTAACCCCACTGCCAGCCCCGCACTCGCACTAGTCAATTGACAACTGTTACCCAAATAACATGAAAAGGTTTTCTCGGTTCTTCCGAAATCTCCACTGGGAGGAGCAGTCCTTGGAGGGTAGAATTTCATTTCCCCGAGGATCATACTGACAAGTTTGAAACACAAAAGGAGCCTGAGGCAATTTAGTTACATGAGGTGGAACAAATAATTGATACTAGCGACTCAGACTATTATGAGACTCCGATAAACGGCCATGAGAGCTCTTAGGAGGATGAGGATGAACAGTAGGATGAACCTCATGCCCTCCCCTTAATCTTCCATCCAGAGGTCTCTGACTGTCAGAAAGAGACCTCATACAGTTCAATCAATCAATGCCAGAGCACTGGGCAATGCTCAAAGGAAACCAACTGCCGTGGTAGCGGAGGTATTTGCTTTTTCTGACGTATCGATGGACGTGGTACAGGTTCGACTCTATCTCGCCCCTCGATGCTCTTCAACATGTTAGTATTAGTGGTTAACGGTTTAGAGAGGAACTCGTCGGGGCGCTAAAGTAATACGTAAACAAAGGAGAGTAGCACCCACTGTAGCACCCAGTCAGAATGCATGCTACGGAGCACTCCCGACATCCCAGAGAGCACTGCCGGCACCCCAGAGAGCACCCCCAACACCCTGACAGTCTAGGCGCTCTGCACTTATTTATCTATATGAGTATACCTCTTCTATGCGCTATATCAATTGTTCCTTCATGCACTCTCGAAACGGAAGGTCGTCTCCCACTTACCGGACATATCGTTCTTTACCGAGTAACGAGGGAATTGGCAAGCACTCTGTGAGCAGCCGTTACGGGAATTATCGATATATTGTATTTTAAATACTTTGATGCGGTAAGAATGCTAGGAGTTAGGGATCCCGAATTCCTAGAGCGCATAACCCCTACCCTTATTTGCCTGATATCGACAGCGATCTAGCACGGCAACCGGGCCTAGTCCACAAGGAGCTACTTGAAGTCTGATAATTTTCAGTCAAAGAATGAGAGTCTTGTGAGTAAGTATGGCCCGATGCACTCATTGATATGGCGAGTGGCTTGGGAGTAATGCGGGAAGCTATTAGGGCTATACGGGATTGCCCAACTGATATCCAAACTCGAGTAGAACCGTTCAACAGTATGAGCAACAGTTAGAAGGTGAGAAATAAACAGAACCAGGAGGCCACCTTGAAGGTAATCAAAGACAATGTTTGAGAAAAGGAATGATACTTCTAGATGCCGGTATTGCGAGTGGTATTCTAAATGATGACCCTAATAGATACGAGATAAAAAGGGGGTAACTATTGAGGTGTTACCGGAGGAGGGTTTTAACGAGGATGATGAAGCGTTGGCTGCGGATCTTGCCGATTTCCAAGATGCTCAAAGAACACCCACGGGTGCTTCAGGAGGTCGGGTTGGTTCCGACAGTACCCAATACAAAGTGATTAATGCCCAACCTCGCGGTATTGACACCGAAGAGGAGGGGTAGGAGTAAGAGGAGTAGCCGGGATTACCTGTAGCGAGGGATTAGGAAAGGAGGGAGAGTAGGATGTGTAGAACAATCGCGAGTGCTAAGGCAGATAGTGGAGGATTTGTTCTTTTCCGTATACGGTATTAGGGTTAGTTAGGATATTTAAATAGTATATCATTTGAGTATTAGGTGGAGTATCACGGTGTTGAATGGACCAATACTAAAGGTGCAGTCGTGGGTGCTATGGAGGCAGTAGAGATCATCTTCCGAATGATGTTTTGGTAATCTCATTGGGGAATTGTGAATCCTAGAGCCTGGTACCGTGGAGAGGTGTATTCCAGGAGAGAATAGAGTACCGACATATAGGAAGCGGTACATCATGCGTGACTCAGGTTCTAAAGCACTTGATCTGGCAAATTCAGGAGGCGTCAGGGCAATTAATCTATCCCAGGGCCAAGCGGAGAAGTTGGGAGTAATACAAGAGTAGTAAGGACAAACAAGCGAGCAACTGGCGTACCCTCTGGATAGTAGTCTAAAGGGTGCAAATCAATCCAATTATATAATTATGATTACAACTGAAACCATAAATCATCAACAGAAACCGGAAAGTTTAGTTTATCAACGAATCAGATTACATCAGCAAGCTACCGTATGTCTCCAGAGATTTCTACTTGTCTCTAGAGACAGCTGCTAAGGCGAATTGTCTTCTCAAATCTCCCATGGATGCTCGTGTCTTGCTCACTCCCTTGAACCTCTGGAGCTGCCCAGTTTGCTCTGGATGCTCTACAGGGACATCACCCAGGACCTCCACCGAATATCGAACACATGTACTGGAGTCAGTTGGCGGGTCAGATAGCAAGTTGCCAGAATACAAACTAATGATTAAACACACTGGAGAGCGTCTCAAGTGTTATATACTGCTTGAGGAGCCTTGGCCACAACTAGACTGTCTTATAGTTAATATTCGAAGATTTTGGACAGAATCAAACAATCATTTTAATACAACTTCAAATCTGACTAAAAGTTCTAGAACAGACGTGAGTAGGTTTAAAGCCTTCTATAAGGTTCAGGGAGCCCTTGCTTGTGCGACTAGGTTCAAATTATATTTTTATAAGTGAGATTACACCTTATTTATGCTATCAAAGACTATATGGCGAATGGTATCCTATATGGGATGAATGTGCTTCTTACAGCTGATAAATGGGCCACCAAAGTCAATTATCTACTCGAAAAGAAACGTTTCATTAGTGACCCTGACAATTATTCGGTAAAGATTTCTTGTTTTCTGTTAGCATTTTAGAAGGCTCCAATGGACTTCAGACAGGCCATCGCCAATTATAGGCTCCAGAAATCCTGTTCGTGATATTTCTGAAGTATTACAAATACGAAAAGATGCGTGGTGCAAAGGATCCTGATTTCATCAATGGTATTTTTCCGGAATTCAGATGCATGATCTGTACTGGGATCTGGTTTGTCCTCCGATGGTAGACAACTGGAGATTACGTAGAAGGTTTGCACTTCAACACGAGCCAGAATATAGATATCATGTGTAAGGCGTCTCCAGCCCTGTGAAAGGCTCCTGCTGACTTTTGAATGTCAAGCAACAAATTCTAGGATGATGGATACATGGAAGAAGAGAAGTGTAAAGAACGAAGTGGGCACTCTAGATGTGATACGAGAAACGATTCGAGAGAAGGTGGGGCAGAAGGAAGATGCTGAGGTATTGGCAGCAGATATCACGGCGTGGAGGGCTGCAAAGGCCACTCGCAAAGCTCAAGGAGATAGAGCTGCGGTCGAGCAGGGCAAGGTGGATAATATTCCATGTCGCTATGACTGGGTGACAGGGCAAAGGAGCTAGATGAAGCGGCAGATGTTACACCAACGGCCTCTGAAGCCCAACGAAGGAAATACAGTCTCATGGTTAAGAGTTATAGTTTGTCCAATGTGTGTATAGCAATAGGTATTAATATAAGGCTAACAAGGGTTAAACACCGAAACTAGGGTTAACTAGGGCTAACTAGGGTTACACACCGAAACTAGGGTTAGCTAGGGTTACACACCGAAACTAGGGTTAACTAGGGTTAGCTAGGGTTACACACCGAAACTAGGGTTACTTAGGGTTAGGGCTAGGGTTAGTTAGGGTTAGTTAGGGGTTAGTTAGGGTTAGTTAGGGTTAGTTAGGGTTAGTTAGGGTTAGTTAGGGTTAGTTAGGGTTAGTTAGGGTTAGTTAGGGTTAGTTAGGGGTTAGTTAGGGTTAGTTAGGGTTAGTTAGGGTTAGTTAGGGTTAGTTAGGGTTAGGGTTAGGTTAGGGTTAGTTAGGGTTAGTTAGGGTTAGTTAGGGTTAGTTAGGGTTAGTTAGGGTTAGTTAGGGTTAGTTAGGGTTAGTTAGGGTTAGTTAG